>NW_028262347.1:68231337-68383895 GCF_047370975.1 Nipponia nippon
GGCCTCTTAAAACTGTGATACTAATACTAAATATTCTGTCCTGTACTGACATCTATTTAGCTCTTACATTAACTGAGGTTAATTTAATTTAACAAGAGATGGGAAGGTGGCTCTTCTTAGGAACAGGGAGGTGGTAAGTGTTCTTAAAATGCCTGGCTTTGCAGTGTGATGAGAACCATTAATGAATCACTGAAACACTACTGTGGGGAGACAGATAGCTCGATGTTATTTGTTAGTATAATGCTGCTAGTCCAAAATACTGACATTAAGAATGCATGGGCCACTGTTTCTTGTCCTGCCAGCTGTACTGCTATAGTTGCACAGGGGTAGGAATGGGATAAGTCCAGGAAAGGTGGAAGCTCACAGGGGTGTTGAGTAAAAATAAGTTATTTTGAGATTATGATGAGATTCATAGGTGAGAACTCCACCAAAATTTTACCTAAAGCCTTTATAGTTACCTCCAGGTTACTCAGAGCTGTTCCCAGAGCAGGTAGTGACATGGGTATGTATGCCTGTTTGAATGTTTTTGTTTGTTCCTATATTAGAAGAAAGTTACTAAAGTTGAATGTGATTTTGCAGATACAGTTTATTCCCCAAAATAGAGAGAAAAGCCAGGCTAAAAAGTGTATGTAAGAAACCCATTGCTTATTGTGCATAATGCTTTTACACTAAAGGGGGAAAAAAAGCTGTTGCTTTGCTGTCTAGTGAAGGTATTTAAAAGCTTCCTCACACTATCAGCCTGTGATTTTGTTTTAAGGTAAACTTCTTTCAGAGACTCTTCTAACTTACCACCCGTTACCACCATCATAAAGTTCTCTCTGTAGCAGGGATACTTTTTAGGACCACGCTCTGAAACTGTTGAATCCTTTGGTACGCAAATAAAGTTCTTCACTCCTGTTAGAATAAGTCCTAAAATAAAAGGGATGATGACTTTTGGTGTATTGTCTGAATTGTGCACTATTTTTGGTGTTTGCAATGTTATCCTAGGCCTTTTAGTAGTTATCTTCTAAGGGCTAGTTCTGGTACCAAATGTGTTATGTGGCCCATTGAAAAGACTTAATGTTGGATTGTTCTCTTAAATTCAGTTCTAGGTCCACTGGACCTAATCTGTGGCTTTTGAATTGCTGTTGCTGTACTTGAATTTAAAAATGAGCACTAAATTATGTTTTTCTATCAGAATGGTAGCTGATTAAAGCAGAGAATGCAACTAATATAATTTGCTTTTTCAAAAATATATTTTCCATACTGAAAATAGCAGAAAGACACTTTTAGTATTGTGTGACTGCAGCATTTCTAAACTTAAGCACTGAAATGTGTGTCTAGGCATGTCTGTATTTTTTTTGGAAGCCATTTCCTAGCTGAAGTCCCAACAAAGCAAAGGGTCATTCAGCTAGCTCAAGATGTTCACCACTGCATATTCTTGTTTGGATGATAAAGGCAGCATCGTTGCTCCTAAGCGTGAGGTTAAAGAACTGTGCACAATAGACTAAACTGATCTTACCTTTACTCTCTTGTGCAAGAATAAAAACTGAACAGTTAGTATCTGGTCCACTTGTCCAATCACACTTTACTGTTGTTGCAGGACTTCTATCCTCATGCTGTGGTTTTCTAAACACGGCCCTTTTCACTGTTACATGCACCAGTATCCTAATTGTTTGCCAGCTGTACACTAAGGAACTGTGTCCTGCCTTGTAGTTACAACATTTCCTGTTCTAGAGCTTGAGTAATTTCTTCTGTTCGTTAGAATTGCAGGAGTTACAGTAGGTGCTGTGATTAATTAATCTACTTTTTAACTAAAGGGCTCCAGATTCTTAGGACTTCTGAAATAGATTGATGTTTTTCTTTACCTGGAGGTGCTGAAGAACAATGGACTTCCATGTCTAAAGTAAAAACTTTAAAATGCCTTGTGTGCTGTGCTAGATAATTAGTCAATGGGGTAGTAATAAGGCATGGTGTATATTAACAGCAGCGCATAGCATAAGTTGCCTTTCAATATTATCACAAATACAGTGTTTTTTTTTTTTTACTTTGTTACAGCCTTTTACTTGGGAGTGCTGGAAAGGATCGCAGCCAATGATTTCTAGAAAGAGTTATGACTAGTTCTTGTTTAAACTCAACTGTGTGGAAACAAAGCAACAGAACTGTAGCCTACTATACTGGTCTTAAATTAGCTGCTTTAACTGGATAGATTTGGAAATACACTAAATTGTAAGGCTTTTAATGCTGTAATTCTCTGCCTTTAATAAGTAAAAACACAGTATTGAGAGACTGGCAAAGAAGTTGGTTAAACAGGCAGTGTCAGTGTTCAGCAGCTCCTGAGCTTGGAGATCGGTTGCAGAATACAGATGTGGAGATGATAGCAAGCAGTGATGGCTGGTCAGATGAGGAGTCTGTTGTGTTCTTTCCACCAAATTATCTCACATAAATGACTAGATCCTTCTTTTAAGCAACCTCACAAGCTTTAGGAATAAGCAGTTAGTATGGATGTGTCAAAGTACAAACATACCTTGTATGTATAACAACTTTAATCATGTACCTTGGGGAAGTTTTTTTACTGTTGTGACTGGCCTCTTGTTTTTTATTAATGCCTCAAAAATTGTTTGAGAGTAGGTGGTAAACTGAGGAGGAAAAGAGTTTCTAAATTGTGATCAGTCAGGTTGCAGCAAGCTGGCCTGTATAAATACTACAGTGCTTTTATTGTCTTTATAATGTGTTTGTGAAATCTAGGCATACGTGGTTATCTGTTGCAAGTCATGAAGACAGCTGGTCTGGAGAAATTTAAGAATCATGGGACTTAGATTGCCTACACACCTGCATCACAGAGGGTAAAGATGGACTGGTTAAGCTATTTCAGTGTCATAGAGCTCTTAAATAGCTGAGATATGAATTTTGTGTGGATGATGGTAGATCAGTCAAGTTCAAAAGGTATTGGGTTCAAAATGTGCAGTTGTTTTTGATCAGAAGAGAAGAAAACTAGGCCTGTCCTAGTCGAAGTAATGCCTCGTGAGCTAACTCTAGCTCATTGGAAGCTTTCATATGCTCCTACTGCTTGTATTGCAGTAATGCCATTTACTCTGTTAGGATACTGATCTGGTGCAGAGCTTATTCTGCAGGATTTAGTGATTTAATTCTTGGCAGAATTATCAATTGCCCAGAATTAATTGCTATGAAAATACTGAAATCAGAGAAGCTAAATTTTCACTTCTATTAACTGAGTTGCATTGTTTTAATTTTTCCCCCCTGCAGTCTTAACTACTCAAGCTTGCTTTTTAACAAGGACAATAAAATCCATTTTCTGTAGGCAACCCGTATCTCTCTTGAACTGAGTAAATCTTAAGCTGAAGTCTTCCTTTTCACAATATGTATTCGATTGGACTGGCATGAGAATTAGTAAATAGGGTACCCTATTATAGAGGTGTACCCTGCATGAAATAAGGGAAGAACTAAATCAGAAAGATTGTTTCTAGAACAGACAACGGGATTAAGATGATGGATTAGAGATGGAAAAGGTGGTGAAATGGTTAAACCTGTATGTTCTGAGGGCTGGGTGAGTAACTAATAGCAGGTGGTGAAATTTAGAAGATCATGGGGTAAACCAATTTAAATGCCATATATACCATTGCCTGGGGGCTTTTTTGAGACTATGGGGAAGGAGGTAGGATCATTGGCTTGTTTTCCACTGGAATCATATGTTCTGTCTAAATTCCTGGAATTAATGGTTTGTGGCAGCCTGGGACTGGCTCAAACTAGAATGGTAACAACTTAGCAAAAAGAAAATATAGAGACTTTAATTACTTTGTTTGTGTGATTTGACTTTGCTGCTGATACTATTAGCCTCTGGACTGCAACATTAGAACATTTTGTTTGAGAAGATTAATCAGTTACGGTAGACTTCCTTTCAAGCTCTGCAGCTATAGCACCTTTGAAAAGAGCCAAGCAAGAATTGTGGTTAGGCTGGGACAGATAGACTGTGTGCTTGTTAAAAGCTGTAACATTTAATGTTCTTTGCAGGTCATGCAGTGTACCCCAAAAAAGTGTAGCCTTAATTAGGTGTGTAAAATGTTAGATTTTTATTCCAGTGAAGTAGATTTGCTTTCACTGCAGAGTGTCTGTTTGGTTTGAGTGCAACTGCAACAACAACAAAAAATTTATAAGCAGTGGCAAGCAAAATTCCAACATGCTTTATTCACAATATCAGTAAGCACTGTTAAAATGGAGATGATAATCAGCAGTTAGTTGATAATGTTGGGTTTTTTTTTTGCAAGAGGGTATAAAGTGTCTAGCTAAGTAGTTGGAAGGCCATTCAACATAGCAGGATCTTTAATGATCCCTTTTCCCTTGACCCCTCTAAAGTTTCACAGCAGCTGGCGGAGACTATTTCTAAAATGCCCAGTAAAGGATCAAAAAGCGTTGCTTTTGCAACATTGATGTCACATGGTATAATAATAATACTGGTATAATTGTGGTATACCTGAGGAACTAAGTATGCTGTTTTGGGGTGAAAAGGGATCTCAGTAGTTTGAAATTGAATTTTATCACAGTTTATCATCACTAGTTGGTCAAAATTCATTTGCTCACTTCACACTTTAAAATGGCATATGTGAACTTTCTTAACATTGTTCCTTATGTCCTTCCAAGAAAACCCCAAAAGCCTTGAAGCTGTGGACAGCTCATTTTATTAATAAACAAGTTTTACAATGGCTGTTTGAAACTAGATACCAGGGGGGCAGGCAAGTCAGACTTCAGGTTTAGGTTTGGAGTCTAGCAAGAGGTGGTAGAAAATGACTCTGTGGATTATTTGTGTGCATGTGATGGAAAACAAGCAACAATGCGGCATTCTAACTTCGTCCAGCAGTTTGAAAATCACCTTCAAATCCCTTTTCCCTTACGCTAAGCACCCAAGGAAAGCAGATGATGTTGCCTATGGTAGCAGAATGCGATTGTCAGGAAGGAGGGAGGTAGACTATATTGTTTTATCCTAGTGCTGTCTTATGTTCTGTTAGGATTAAATTGAAGTTAGTCAGCTGTACGTATACCTCTAGCTCTGTGGGAAGAAAAAGCGAAAACAGCAGCTGCCTTCATCCCCTCCCAGTACAAAACTAGTGCCAGCAACCTCAGATCAGAACAGCGCGCTGGACCGACCCGTTCGCCTCTGTTTAAAAGTGCACTTCTGCAACAGCAGGAGTGAACTGGGTGATGATCCTACATGCAGCCTTAAACCATGGCAGAAAACTTGGGTGGAGAATAGGCAGAGCAGCCAAGCAGGGAGGTGGGGACACGCAGGAAGTAAAGGATCCCTGCGCTGCCTCTTCTTCTTCCTCCTCACAGCTAGCTGGGCAGGCAGAAAAGGACACGCTTGCCTCTTGCTTATATTGATTCTTTCTATTCAGTATTTGAGTGGCAAAAGCAGATATTAAGCTCAGATCTCTGCAGCCTCATGTACTGGACTTGGAAAAGTACAAGAGGTGTCAAACAGAAAACAATGCTCCCTTCTAACTTCGATGTCTGCTTTCCTTCTGCTGTGCGTTAAGTCCACAGCCTAGTGGATTCCCATCGGAAACTAGGACCTAACTCACTCTTTGGTGTGTGCGTCTCTCTTTTCCTGATGGATTTTACAAAAAGAGAGATCTGTCCCGTATTTGTAATTGTTAACTCCCACTGTTGCTGCTCTCACAAGGATTGCACTAAAGAGGTAAGTAAGAATTTCAGCTCTATAGAACAAGTGTGTGTAGCCACAGGAGAGGATTTCGGGGGTGAATCAGAATTCTTGACGAATGTGCTGAACTGCTTTACATTTGCATAGCTTGGGTCTTCAGCTTTTAATCTTGACTGTACTTTTTTCCCCTGTAACTTTTTAAATGTAGATTAAAATCCTGAACAGTAAGGCTGAACAGCTAGGCTGGAACACTTACTGCTTCTGCTATTTTCCACCTATGATGTTATTCCAAATCCAACTATTTTTTTAAATTTAGGTTTGCTGAGGGTGTATAACACTACCTCTGTCGTCATTTTGGTTTGGTGTAAAAGTTATACAGCACCGATTATACTTTCTCTTATGAAGTAAATGATATTTTCAGTATCTCTTGGATTAGAACAAGATGCTAAACCACTGACCCAGTAATCTGGTGATCTAACTAATGCAAAATACTAGGAGTTTCTAGGCAAAAATTGTGAAGAGTTCTGAGTAGCGTATACTTTGGTGTGTAGTGTCTTGAAAATCTAGTGTTTTTAAGAGTACTTAACTTGCCTTTAATGGATCAAATAACCATATAAATGTGGATGTTGAATTTTGGAACACACTTTTTTCACCTGATTAAAATCTGATAAAATCACAAACTTTACCACATCTAAGATAAGTGAAATATGAAATATCTTCTTATGCTTAACATGAAGACTGTAAGATAAGTATTTAGTTTTGCATTAGTTGCACTTTGTGCTACCTACATATGTGCCCGTATTTTAGAGGTGCTCTCAAAATGTTAAGCGTTCAGTGGGTTTTATTTTAAGTTGGCACTTCTGTCAAAAGCAGCAGTTCTGCCCTTGTTAGCTACTGCACTATCCCTTTCCTTCTGTAAGCCTGAGAGCTAGTGCAACAGTGTAGGGAACCAGACTGGGGAGCTTCATCTCACTGGAAACTGCTGCAGGCTTTTTCGGTTCAATTTGTTTCAAGTCCGATAAACACTGTGATCTGGTTCATTATGCAGCCGTAATAAACGCACGTGCCAGCAAAAGGGAGGAAACGACACGGGTGGGGGAATGGGAGGTGGCGAACAGGAGGCTTGCTTTCAGCAGCACTGCCAGTTCATGCTATTTTAGGTGGCAGCTTGAGAAAACGGTGATTTTCATGTGTACCTGTTATACCTGTCTACACTTCTTTTTTTTTTTTTTTTCTGTGCAAGAGCTCTTCCTTCTATTCCTTTAGCAAACTCAGAAAAAATGCTAGTGGGATTTGGGGTGTTTAGTTCTTATTAAACTGCCATTGGGTGATAGGACTAGTGGATTAGAACATTTGAGTTGTCCTGTGATTCTCCTAAGGAGTTTGGGGACCAGGAGAGGCATATAAGAATGTCACCATCTTGCAGTAACTGTGGTGAAAACCAGGAAATGCTGAATGGCTTAGTGTAGGTACTTGAGTGCCTTCAGGTTCAGAAACTAATGAACATAAGCTTGGCTGCACAGCTCATGCGCTCTTAAGGACGCGTCAAGGTTATGTGAATGCGGGGCCTGGCCTCCCTTTGGTTTCTCTGTAATGGCAGATTAAGGTGTATAGGCAGCTCTGGGTAGAAAAGGGTTCACTGGTTTATTGATTTTTATCATTCGTAGTATCCTCTGTCTTGTTATGTAAAATAGCTTGACGCTTCCCCTAGTGCTTGGAGGAGGAAACCAAAGAAGTTTTTAAAACCTGATGGTACTTAAGGGGTGCTTGGCCCTAGTGTGAGGTTCTCTTAGCTTTTTCTGAGGAGCAGTTAGGAACATAGAAGCTATGCTGGAGGAGGCTGGCGGGAGCTTTTCTTTTTAACTGAACTCTTGGTTGGGAATTCACAAAATGGGGTATTGTAAAATGGCCCGTATGGAAGGGCCTGAAGATTTTGGACAGGTATTTAATTTCTCTCAGGATAGAGAAAACCAGGGTAGCAGACTGAATCACTGACATGAAAATCCATTCTTAGCTTTACCTGTTCAGGCTTTGTGCAAGAACAGAGCATGTGGTAAAATAGTTAACAACAAAAATGTTCTGGCTTCGTTATGTTAATATTTTGCTGTACCAGTTGTCTTACTCTTAGCTTTTAGTTTTTATGAAATGAGATTGTCACAGATCTGACATCTTCCTTCTGCTGCCACGGTATAAATGAACACACATGCAGGCTGCTGCTATCTAGGGCTTGAGCTGTTTAGGAGACTTAGATGTGTTAAACTTTGGCAGATTTAGATGCAAATATATCCAATAAGCAGTGGAATAATGATTGCATAGGTTATGTATGTGTATATAGGAGAGCATTTAATTGTGTATAGAAATATCTGTCTCTACATACATGAGCTTGAACTCCTGGGACCATTTTAAGCTTGGTCATAATTAAAGGGGGGTTCGCTCTGACTAGGGTGCTATATGAGCAGACATACATACAAACAGGTACTTGATGCCAGTAGTAAACACTTAATAAATCCCTGTAGAGTGCAGGGCTCTGCGATGTCCTGCTAGGAAGCTGGAAATTCATGATATGACCTGGTTACAGTATTAAACTTCCCTGTCCAAACTTCAGTCTGGTATCTTATCAGCTGAGGCATTGATCTTCAAAAGTCTTAATGTTCAGTGAAGCTTTTAAGAGCATTAACATAAATGTTCGCTGACAGATTGTGTTTCAGGGCTTATTCTAGTCAAAATATACTCTTCAGTTCTGTGAATTTCAATTGCTAGAATTTCATAATAGCAAATTTCAGAGCAAAGAAATAGATAACCAGAATGCTGTTGTAACAGGAAGTTTTTATCAAGTGAAAAACCATGTCTTTCTATAGCTTTTTTTTGTCCTTTTAAAAATTCCAGATACAACACCTTTGTAAAATGTAGTGAAAATAGCACTGTTGTCCCCTGAAAGACTGAACTCTTGTGCTTCTCCCAGTCTTATGTTTGCATCTGTTAAAGTTGATGTTGACTGTGCCCTCTCCTGGTAGACTGTGGTAGAGAATATTTTAGGTAGTGAATATATGAAGTGAATATATTGCCATGTCTGGCCAAAGGAAAAAAAAGTATCTAAATGTAGATGGAAATTATTATCATATTAAGCCTCCATGTTCAGTTCAATGAAAGTCTGTAGTTGCAAAGGCAAGAGAGGTTGTAGTTGCAAAGGTTCAGAGACTCAAACCTTTCCATTTCAAGATGCCCCCATTTGGTGGGAAGCGGTGTCGTATAGGATATTGGGAGAAGTACTTTCTGGCTGGGACACAAATCATGATGCTTGTACTAATACTTCATTTATTTCTGTACTTCAGACTCTATGGATTTCACTTCTTGTTTAGTTGTGATTTACCAGTAACACAGGGTCAGATGTACGAAGTGTATGATTTCAGGATTGTTTGGCTTGAAAACGTGGACTCGTCATATAACAGAATTTGAACAGGACGTCTTCATCCTCTCTCATTCTGCTGTCTTAAATACAGAGTTTGAAGCTAAAGGCTGAATCAAGTAAAATCGAGTGCCAAATTTTGCTGTTGTGGACAATCGCCCCCGAAATAGAGCTTCTGGCCATAATTAAGTGATGAAGTTTGGCTCTCTGCCTGCAATGTTTTGCAGAATTCCCAGATGGTCATATCTCATGGCCTATTTGCTTTACTGATTTGAGTAGCTGATCATACTTAGATTTTGTTTTGCTCTCCCGCAATGGCTTTAGCATGCATTGGAGAAAGGATTGCCATGGGTTGTTAAAGGGTTTTTGTAAAGGTCTGTATTGCTAAACTCATGTTCCTGAACTCACAACAGCAGTGATGCCGGAGTGTGGTTTGAGTATAGTAGGTCTTCTGGGGAGAGCTAAGATACAGGAATATCCTTTTGTTTTATCCCCCCCCGCCCCTTTTTAAAAAAAAAAAATAAAAATCAGATAAGTTATTTAATGATCCAATCAGATCATTCTGGGCTAAGGTTTTTCCTGTAAAATCAATCTATGCCAAAATTACTTCATATAATGTCATGTTGGAAACATTCTAGGAAGCAGCAGAATCCTTTCAAGACTGTTAATTTAATCATGTGGGTTCATGCATTAGTGTGACATAGGAAACATTTCCTTCCATTCTCAGTCCAGTCTGTGTACTCGCCTCTAACCAGCGTAACTTCCATGGAAACTGAACTGTTCTTCTGTCGTAACTGAGAACCTAACTGCCAAAGCCGCCTGTTACGGAAGCGTAGCTGAGAAATGGGGGGGGCGGAGGGGGGAATGTTTGCAGAAGTCACTAACAAACAGATGAACAGTAAGATAGGGGTCAGATTTCTGTATAATTTGCACTAGTGGGGAATTCAGGCGAGTTATCTATTGTGTAAAAATAGTTGGTCTGTAAACACAACCAAAACTTTAATCAAGTGGGCCTTCCAGTTTCTCTGTCACTTGTGTGTTCCAGGGTGTCAAGCCAGCCAGCTTCGATAAAGTAGCGATCCCTGAAGTGAAGGAGATTATTGAGGGATGCATTCGGCAAAACAAAGGCGAAAGGTAAGTACTTTCTTTTCAGATGGAGGTATTACTTGTTATCTGAGTCTTTTATCTGTCATGATACCAGATCCGGTTAGTTCCTGGGGTCTTCTGTGTTCTGATGGAAGCCAGTATTACTTCTGCAGCTTCTATTCTTTGGTAGATTCTTACTCAATGATTGTTTTAGAGAATGAACAGTGTCAGGAAAAATGCAAATGCTGTAGTAACCACCCATGTCAGTTTATTCAGAAATTCTATTGCTTTTATTAAAACTTTGACCTAGTCAGCAAAGTAGTAGAGGACAATCCTTCCAGGCTCCCAGGTATTTGGATTGTTTGGTTGGTTTGTTATTCTGTAATCCTTTGTTTTTCCTGTCCCTTGTATTTTGTTGGCAAAATTTTATGGCTGATTATTTTGAGGGCTCTTTCTATTTTTTAAATTCTTGCTGTTCGTTTTCATCCACGTTTTCTGCAAGATGAATTCTACTTGAAGTGATTAACTTGTACCATTACAGGAAATCTGTAACTGCTCTGATGGCTTATTTGTGGGGTTTGTTTTGGTTTGTGCTTTTAGATAGTTGTTGCTTACTGAATGTCCAATTTAAGAATGCTTCAGCCTTCGGCCCTCCTCTAGCCTCCTGCTATTCTGTTCAGAGCTAGTTTTGTCAGTTCATGGATGTTTATTCATCCCCTTCTATTAACTCTTCAAGTTTTACATCTGATGGTGTTGCTGTGTATTTTTAATTTCTGTTCTTTTTCTTAATTTTGTATTTTTTTTTCCCATTTTAAGTTAATTTTGTGGCTGCACATCACGTATTTCTTGCCATTTAGTTTAAGTGATTAACTTGTAGACTACTGCTGTTAATGCTGTGCATATATGAACATAGAGCTTTTTGTACCTTCAGGACAAAGCTTCTAATTGTGCCAACCAGAATGCAAGTTGAAGTGCTTCAAAATAGTATAAAATATGAAAAGAATCATGTGGTGCTTATCTAGTGCTGAATTTACTAGATGAGGCTTTTGATAAGATCTTGAAATAGAGTGAAATACGTACTTGGATTACTGTACTGATTTGGGGACTGAGAGTTGTGTGTTGGATCTTAATGTTCGGTAAAACCAAACTGTTTCTTCAAGGTTTCTTATTATTTTAGTTAATATATGCATCCTATTCAGTTGGCTTAAATGTGGTACTTCTGCTGACCAATGTATGATATTTTTTGTGCATCTGCAGCATTGTTGCATTTTGTTTTGCCATCATGCTTTTAAATAGAAATTTCAATGATGGGCTGTCAAATAATTCATGGGAGAAGCGTGAAATGTAGAGAGCAAATTTGGGGGACCATCAGGCAAGGATATTCCTTAATATTTTTTGAAAACCTAGTAACTGTGTGTGCTTTCTACGTTCTTTCCTAATATGCTAGATATGCTATTAAGGACCTTTTGAATCATGCTTTCTTCCAAGAAGAGACTGGTGTACGGGTAGAACTAGCAGAAGAAGATGATGGAGAAAAAATTGCCATTAAACTCTGGCTACGAATTGAAGACATCAAAAAACTCAAGGGCAAATATAAAGATAATGAGGCAATAGAGTTTTCCTTTGATTTGGAGAGAGATGTCCCAGAGGATGTAGCACAGGAAATGGTAAGTGTTGGTGGTCTTGCAAAGCATCGGAAGTACTGGTGTTCTCTGACAGTGAAATGTAGTCTGCCAGCCTCTGCATTTGGTGTTGTTACTGTCTAGAAATAAAACAGCTTCAGAAGTTTGTGAATGAGAAGTTAGTGACAGAGAGTCGTAGCTTATATTGTAGCACTACAACAGTGGCTGTCTATGACAGTCTGAATTCTGTGAATATATCCTCCTTCAGGTGGAATCTGGCTATGTCTGTGAAGGGGATCACAAGACAATGGCGAAAGCTATCAAGGACAGGGTATCTTTGATTAAGCGAAAGCGAGAGCAGCGTCAGTTGGTGCGAGAAGAACAGGAGAAGAAGCTTCAGGAAGAAGGTAGTCAGAAGCAGCAGCTGGAGCAACAGCAACCATCAAGTGCTTCCCATGCAGGGTCAAAGCATCCCCTATCTGTCACTGGTACTACTCCTGTCCCCACTACTTCAGCATCGGTTTCTACACAAGTGGAGCCTGAAGAACCAGAAGCTGATCAACACCAACAACTGCAGTTCCAGCAACCCAGTATATCTATTCTTTGTAAGTGTGTCGGTTTATTTAGGAACTCTTGCACTTACACAGTTCCCCCCTTTGGAGTCTTAAACTTTTGGTGGGTATAGCAGTAAATATCTTAAGATGTTGCTGTCTGCCATTGCTGTCTGCTGAAGAACATGATCTCACTAGAAAGCACAGCAAAATAAGATGCATCCCTGTGCCTTAGCTAAGCCAAGTCTTGGCACAATTCACAGTTCACTGTCTTGGCACAAAATCATTTTCCTTTGTTTCAAGTTAATACACTAAAGAACCGGGGCACCTGAAGCATGAACGTGTCCTAGTTTTTGCCGCCCTCCTATAGGGACAGTATATTCTGGCCCTGCAGAAGGCTGTATACTCTTGCACCAGTGCAGTTAGAGCTATTAGAAACACTTATTTGAATCCTTGTTAACTTATGTTTAAGGGTGGAAATGAGATTAATGTCCAAGCAGTTCAGGTCACAATTTGCTTTCCAAAAAAATTTTCACTTTCTGATTTACATACTATACATGAAAAGATGAATTAACACTCCTAACTTTTCCTCTTCTGCCATCCCAACATTTGAATCAGTATTTGAATAACTGTGGTAGATGGGAACTTCCATATTAGAATGGTGAAGTTAGAAAGCAAATTACTCTCTGCTCTTTAGGTAACAGGGATTTTAAGTTCTGTACTATGCCTACATCAGGTGCATCTGCCAGCCAGCACAACAGACCTGTTTTATATGTCTGTGTAAAAATAAATAAATAAAAATAGTAATTAAAAAACCCCTGAAAGATCATTCATAACAATGTGGAATTTAAGTTTCTGTTTCTAGTCTAGCCTTTTATAGGAAGCATAGTTTACTATTAAGTATCTTCCCAAAGAACTCCTGAAATTATTGATTTTTTCAGAGGTTAGTGGAAGCTATATTGGTAAGGTATTACTGTATTGAGGAAGAAAAATTTTTTTTTTAACCAGCTTAAATATTACATGAGGAACAATGCTGAAAAGGTCCATGTGACATGGCACAAACATCAATCTAGTACTTGGTTGATTATAATGTCTTTAAAGTTGTGAATCCAGACTGCAGTTCTTGAAATGCAGATTTTTATCTTTAACTTCTGCAGCTGATGGGACAGTTGACAGTGGCCAGGGGTCATCTGTTTATACCGAATCATGTGTGAGCAGTCAACAGACTGTGTCGTATGGTTCCCAGCATGACCAGTCAATCTCAACAGCTGCAGTCCAGGGATATGCAGCTTCAGTTGGCCAAGTGCAGTCGCAGCAACATGGAGGATATCAGCCACCTGCAGCGGTAAGCCAGAACTTACAGTATTGCAAACGCATGGAATTATTTGATTTTGTATTTCTCTTGAAAGGTGAGGGGAAAGTCTGCCAGGCAATGTTCTGTCTATGTTTTGTTTTGCATGTGATACAAATTCTGCATGGGAGTAGTAAAGGGGCTGCTTTTGCAAGGTGACTGAGTTGGGGGAGCGAGGGAAGGCAGAGTGCAAGGGCATATTTGTCTTCAAAGCTTTTATTTAATCTTGAGTGCACTTAAGCAGAATGATGGGTTAGGGTTTTTTTTATGGATGGAAGTAATGTCCTCAGAACAAGAGTATCTCATGAAAGTAAGCATTTAATCTCACTTGGGAAGGTAATGTGTGTATGTGTATATGAAGTTACCAGGGATCAAGCTGTTGATTTGATTTGAAGAAAGGATTAGAATAGTTTTAGTTACTGTCTAAGTATGAAATTGCTGTGTGTGTTCTGTGAGGCTTTGATTACAGATTCTTCAGGTAAGATTTTTTTAACTGTTATAGAATGCTGCATGTGAGATCTCCAGACTGAAAAGACCCCACACCCTTGTTCCCGATTTTATTTCTAGCTTGTGTTGATTTGCTCATCAGTTGCCATGCGTATTCCTTTTCCCTGGAAAGTCTGCACTGGGCACAAATACTTTTCCTACTATGTTCATTTGTGTTGCCCTTTTGTTTTGGTATGTTTTTTTCCTTGGTATGTCTTTAGATCTGAGTATGAGAGTACGCGGAAATCTATTCTAACTCCGGAGTAGAACTTCTGCTACTGTTATATTGTCTTCAGTGGTTCCATTGTCGCTCGTTTTTTACACAAGTAAAAGTAAAAATCTAAGCCTGAGGCAGAGATGTTATGGTATAGTATAGTAATACCATAAGGAAGAAGATGTGACACTTTAAGACTGAAGGTCCTCACTTTTTTTGGTACCTGTGGTTGTAGGGTTTATTACAGAATCGTTGGTGTTACTAGCTTTTTGGAAAACATGCTGGTTTCACTCACAAGCAAAGTACCTCCATCTTTATCAAAGGCACTTATCCTGAAGCTTGTGGTACTGCTAGTCCTTGATCAAATGAGTTTTTAATCCCTCTAAACTCTTGTTCTGGGTCAGCTGTATTTTGTTATGTGGGCACATGTTGGACCAGAAGCCATTTCACTGTTTTGGGATGGCTAGCTTCCAGGTTGAAAGACCATAATCTTTTGAGAGGGGATGGGAGAACAAGTGTATGACAGAGGTGTAGTCAAGCTGCTTAGCTCACTGCTAAGATGTGCTCATGCTCTATGATGACGACAGTGGTACCAGGAGGTTGACAGAACGGGATAGAACACTGCAGGAACTACTAACAGTTTGTTGGGAAGACAGAATGACAAGTCAAAATTACATTGACAACTGGAGAAATGGCCTTAAAAAGAAATAGAATGCAGTTCAATCAGGACAAGAACAAAGTTCATGTTTAAACAGGAATAATCAGCTACAGAAGTACAGGATGAGCAACAACTGACTAGGCAGCAATTCTGCCAAAAAAAAACAACCTCAGGGATTATATTGGACCACAAGCTGGACATGGTCAAAAACATCATGCTGTTGTGAAAAAGGCAAACATCATGTAATGTGAAATAGTTCTGCTCTTGGCCATTGGTAAGTCTATCCTGGACACCCTGCTTGAGGGAATTTGAAGGTGAACTGGGAGAGAATTCAGAGGAGATTGGGGGGGGGGAAAAAAAACCAAAAACAAACCACCAGAAATACAGAAAACATGGTTTATGTGGGAAGACTGAAAGAGTTAAGCTGAGCCTATGAAAGATGAGCTTGAGGAGAGAGAAAGCTCTAAAGGCTGCTGTAAAATAGGATGCGGCTAATCAGATCACAACATTGTTGTCAGATAGAATAAGAAATAATAAGCCTAAATTGCAGCATGGAATTAGTGTTTGGGAAAGGTTTTTTTTCTAACCAACAAGGACAGTTAAGTGCTGCAGTCTCCATAACTGGAGATGTTTCTGAACAGGTCAGATAGATAAATTAGTCAGGAATTACATATATAACTAGTCCTGCCTTGGAACAGGTGAAAATTAGAGGTAAAGTATTTATTTAACCCTTTGAGTTCCCTTATGCCGCTCCCAAATCTTTGAGCAGTCTAGCAAGATTTCTCAATCAGAAATCTTTAAAATCAGATCTCCACTGGATATCTTAAGGGTTTTTTTTTTCCCCTATAGGTCTGTATTTGATTTCAGTTATGTTAAGAAATTATGGATTACATCCATAAGAGGCATATACCATTAGAGAAGGAAGACTTGCAGTTGAAGACTGTCTTTTTCTCTTCACTTAAAATACAACAAAACACACCATGCCAAAAAAAGCAATAACAAAAAAACCCCACCCCACACAAACAAAACAAAAACCAAACCAAAACAAACAAAACAACCCAAACCCCTGAATTCCAATTCTTCCAATTTGGTTGGATTTTGACCTATGGCCTTCTGGATTGTGGCAAGATTACAAAATCCTGATGCTTTTATTGGCCCAGTGTCTGGAAAATGCTTGTCTAAGACTGATTTTACTGAATTTTCCACACATTAAACCAAATTTTTTCCACAAATCCTGTTGTAGAATGGGTAATGTTAAAATGAGAGCCAGCTGCATACAGTTAGTCCACTTAATTCAATCAGGGAGGTGCACAAGCAGAGAGACTGGTGAGGTGATATGTATAAACACACATCCACTCACTAAACTAAGAATGAATGTTTGAAAGATCATCAGTACCTGTTTAGGTTTGTCTGTTTGTCAGACTACCAGATGCTGTGAGTACACACAATATGGGCTGCATCAGTGGCCCCAGAGAAACTATTCTCTCCTGTCTGCTCTGCCTTCCACATGCTTCTCATAAGGGTACTAGGGAACTTTCCGCACTGCTCAGTAACCTAAGGCAAACTTGGGTCCTCAGAGGAGCACATAGCCTGTTCCAGTGTGTGCTGGCATTCATTCAGCATTTCTCATATCTTCTTGCACACATAGTAGTCAGTATTGGGCCTCTCATTGTGTGTCTGCATTTCTTTTCTACCTCATTGTAGTTTTTGCTGGTTTTGTTTTTCATTTTTTTGAAGTGTTCAATTCTTAACTTTTGTTTTCCTCCTTTAGCCTCAACGTGGTCGTAGCATGTCAGTTTGTGTCCCCCACCTTCCTGCTCTTCCCTCTATGTCCTGCATCCCTCTCAGTGCTCCTTGCACCCCACCACCAGCGCTGTCTGCACCTCTTTCTCCTTTCTACCTTCGGACTGTCCCTGAAGAAACCTTTGCAGAAAAGCTTTCTAAAGCCCTGGAAAGTGTCCTGCCCATGCACTCTGCCTCTCCACGCAAGCATCGACGCTCCAGCCTGCCCTCCCTCTCTGTCAGTCCTGTATGTGTTACCATTTGCCTCCTGGCACAGTAAGATAAGTTATCATTAAATACATCCTGGAAATTGGGCATTTTTAAAATGAGAAAATGAAGAGCTGATTCCTTATTCCTTATACCGTGCTGCTGGAGTGTTGATCACTTTTTTGGGAAGCAGTACACTTAAACGTTATCAAACAGTGGCTGACCATTTGTTTTTTGTATTTTGGGATAGTATAACTGTGAGTTCCCCAGTTGTATCACAGAAGGTAAAGGTAAGACTGGCTCTTATCTCCTTAAGTCAGAAGACCAGGTTTTTATTTTCCAACTTCTAAGCAAGCATTGAATGTTAATTAAGCCCTGCACAAAACAACCAGCTTTTAAAGCTTGGTTGCTGTGGCTGGCTATTGTAAAAGCTTTGGCTAGCTGTGGTAGTGATACTAGAAATTCAGAGTATGAATACTTCTGAGGATTTTTCTGTAAGTTTTAATCAGAAATGCCACTTCAGCTGCTTCTTGATGGGAAGAAGACATTGTTTCATGTTTCTCAGAAGGTTAGATGCAAGATAGCTTGCAGGACAGGAGGTAGTCTGTTTTCATTTTTGGGCTTCAATTTACATGAAATAAATTTAGTGACGCACTTCTCTGTAACTGAAGTACGTGGAACTGGTTTTCAGAACATAGGAATAGTTCTTCATCCTGTAGGACCTTCTTGTTGGTGTTGGTCAATATGGAAATTTGCTGCTGCTTTTCCAGAAAAAAGGGGCTGGGGAGAAACAGAACAATGTGGAAACAGCAACTTGCAAAAGTCATAAATGGCATCTGTCTTAAAGACAGTATTTTGCTACTGACTCTTGCAATTTTTTTCCCTTTTAGGGTTGATAATACGTTATTTCTCAGCATACTGTAGGCAGAGATGAAAAAATGCAGAATTACAAAGTTATTTGGTATTCTTATATGGAACTTGCTTTAGTGAAAATTTCCCTACAAATCTTAAGTAAGATGAGCCTCATCTGAAGTAGTACATCAGATGGAGTGGAATTGCCTGTGGACTCCACTGTTACTAAACCTGTGAATGTTTTATTGTCCAGGCAAGAGGTAGGTTTGTTTCAGTGAGCGCTAATTTCCTATGTGAAAAGGTATGATCAAAAGTGATCGAAGGGATCAAAAGAGATGATCAAATTGGGCAGAATCGAAAGGCTCTGCAGTTTTATCATACATTTTTTTCATTTGTGGGCTGGAATGATTCCGTTTTGTCTTGTAAAAGGCTTCTCTTGAGCTTTCTGGATTGCATACAGAACACACGCTTGACAGGACACTAGCACTGTGGGGTTTGTCTTGGATAATATTAAGATTTAATGCCATTTTATCTTCTAAATGCAAACTAGAGGCTCTGCATTGTTGCTGCTATCAAGTTCTGAATCTTCATATTCCCCACATGGCGATAACCTCAGGGGTTTGATTGGCTTTCAAGCACTGATCACAATGGATAGCCCGTGACAGTACATCTCATTCCATTGTCAGGAGCAAAACTGGTTTATTTTTGTGAATTCTTGGAATTGGACTGGAAAAGCAGCTCTAACACAAGCAAATGTTTCCATTCGTAGCTACGCCTGCCGTGGATGTATTTAATGGATATTTACAACTCACCTAAATTTCCTAAGTATTGTATGTTTTTGACCATGAATTGAGTAGTCATTCTATAAAGTTACTTCACAGAACTGCCTAGTGAACTGTGCATGTTGATGTGCTTTCACTTTTAATGTATGAATTACTTGTCTTGTTCATGTCAATACAGCCTCAGCATCCGCGTGGGGGAACACCAACGTTCCCAGATTCACAGATATTTTTCCCAACCGTTCATGAACGGCCGGTGTCTTTCTCACCACCACCTGTCTGCCCGCCGAAGGTGGCAGTTGCTCAGCGGCGCAAGAGCACTTCATTTTTGGAAGCCCAGACTTGCCACTTCCAGCCATTGCTGAAGACTGGGCAGAGTTTAGTTCCACCTGGTGGTAGCCCCACCAATTGGACACCAGAGGCATTCGTTATGCTGGGCACAGCAGCTCAGAGAGTCGCTGGAGAGCCTCTGCATGTGCAAGTTAATCCCGTGTTTGAGCCAGCTCCTGTACACAGTGACTATAGATCTGGACCAACACCTCCAGAGGATGCTCACTACAGAATGCATCCAGAAGCTGTATATTTGGTGGGCATGCACTATCCATCACAGGTATCGGAGCAGTATGATCAAGTAGCTTATAACTCTCACACGACTGAACAACATTTGAAGCAGGTCTCTGAGTCAAACCATGGGCAAGGTGGTCCTCCACAAAGCTCTGTGTTCGACTTTCAATTGGGGCAAACATACCTGGCAAGACACGTTCACAACCTGAGGCTGGATTCTGGGATGGGTCCCCTTTCTCCATTATCCAGTGTTTCAGCTCCTCTGAGTGCAGATCCTGCTCAGATGACGTTCCACCAGGTATTTGTTCCACACTCTGCCCCGGCTGTGCTCTCTCACAGTGGTGATGGCAGAGCGAGCTGTGTCTTTGAGTTCCATGTGCACACACCGACTTCTGCTCCAGCAGAAGGGGCAGTTTTACCCCAGCGGGTCTACAGAAGTCGCCGGGGCTCTATGGAGACCAGTCAAGAGGAATCCACTCAAGGCGTAGGGTCGCATGGTCGGCTTCAGCCTGTGACAGAGGAGCAGTGTAACTATCTTGGTCCTGAGTTAGCAGGTCCCAGAGGGGGCTCTGCCAGGCGGAGCTGGCCGGAAGGAAGCCCAGAATACTCCAGTGATTCCTCACAGCTGACTTCCTCTGACACTGGCGATTTCCAGTCTCCTCCCCCTACAGGGGGGTCATCTTCTGCTTTTGGTTCAGACTTCTCATTGCCCATTGTTCAGCTGCCTCAGAAGGTATTGCAAGAGTCGCAGCTCTTCATCTGCTTCCCCCAGGGAGCCTCGACTCAGCAGGCCTTGTCCACCTCGCTTTCATCGGGACCACCTGCACTCTATCCTCAGGTTACAGGAGCAAACCCTTCCAGAATTTCTCTACTTTTTATAAGTCATGCCTTGCACTTAAAGGGAAGCCTTGCTCTTAGACTTGCTCCATGTGGTTCTAATCGTTAGCGTTCATGGGGGTGTCTTTCCACCAAGTCAGTAGTATACTAGGATCTCTAACTTAGCAGGTTGCAATGAAATAATGAGGCATCAGCAACCACTTGTCTGTGTTCAGCTTCAGCTGAGATATTGGTAGGGCTTTTGTGTTAAGGGTAACAAATGGTTAGTGTTCCTCCTGGGACTAGTTGTTCCTCTGGCAAGGGGTAGCTGGAGTACCAAATTGGCTTTTAAAAAAATGAGTTTAACGAAATGTATCTTCTCCACAGTTTGAATCAGCAGTGATAGTAAAACTTGCTTTGTATTTTTGTTCCTGCTCCTTAGCCATTTAATGAGAATGTGTTATTTGAAGTTGAACTTACGTGTGAATAATGTTTCGTTAGACAACCACAAGGTTAATTTGGTGACTGTCCAAGATGAGAGAGCTTTTTCTAGGCTTGGGGAAAGAAAGTGGGAAGAGAGGAATAGAAGGAGCTATATTATCTACATGTACACAGATTTGGAAATGTACCTGCAGGATCATTAAAGAAACTAAACAAGCTGAGTAGTAAATTAATGGCACAAACAACTGTTGCTAATAGGCATTGCTTCCTTATAAGCCTAGAATATGGTGTCCTCTTAAAAAAACAAAATTTGAGACCTGAAGCTAGTTTTGGAGGTACACGTTTTATCAGCATGTGTGGTATTTGCACTTGCAATAGTCAGTAACTGTGAGGTGTATGTCTATATATATTGTGTCTGTGCTTATAGTCTGAAACTTTTCATAAGACAATTTTTTGTGAAAAGAGAGGATTTACTTTAAGTAGACTTCTCTCTTACTCTTGTTCGTGGAATTAGGTGCTCTCTGACATTTTAGTTATTGGAGTACTAGCAACTTTGGGATTTGTGTGAAGGAACTGAGGGAGAATCTTTTGCTTTTTGTGGTAAGATCAAGAACTAAGTATTTAAGGCTTTCTGTATGGGATAATAAAGGTGGTTTATTTAAGCTGCTGAAGCAGCTTTAATGACTAGTCTGATAAGAATTTCTATGCTGTAGGAGAACTTGTGGAGTGAAGCTGCTATGCAAGAAGTTTAAAAATTACGTGGGGTTCGTTTCTCCATAAACCACCTTTGTTAAACTTGAGGAGGTGACTTCTTATGGATGTAAAATACATCTGGAAAACACAATAAGGGATCACGATTATTTTACAGATTATAAGTTCTGGGATCTTTTATCTAATTCATTAAAATATCAGAATTTGAAGCACAAACTTGAGTCAATGTGAACAGATGTTACAGCAGTGGGATATAGCATGCATTTAGATCCTAGCCAATAAGGGCCTCAAGCTTCTAAAACAGCAAAGAAAAAAATGGTTCTTTTCATTGGCAGTCTGCTTTCCCCAAAGTTTCTGTAATTAAAAAAGTATGTAATTTTTATAAACTTGTTCCTAATAAGCTTCTACGAGCTGAATGATCACAGAATTTTAGTAGATATTTCTGAAATGATGCATGTGCACCAGATACCTTTCTTACAAAGGCAGTTCACCAAAGTGGTGCATGTTTAGGGAACTCGTCTGGAGGCCTTTGTCTAGTTGTCTCCCAGGATCTGATAAAGAAATATAATGGTCACAAAAATAATAATGAAAATCCTGGGATCTGATAAAAAATGTCAGCCACAAAAATAATGAAAATCCATTCCATTTTCCTCTACATCTTCCACATTCATTTGTATGCCACTCATCCATTTTTTTCATTGCTTATTCATTCAAAAATTCTGTCTTAGCTAGAACATGGACCCCCAGATTCTTCAATATCCAGGTTTAGGTAGCCTTTGAATGGTACTGAGTCTGGAAATGATTTCTAGCTTGTATTTTGACATGCCTCTCAAAGGGAACTCATGACATGTACGTGTACTGAGTACTTTGTTATTGGTCTAGAATTCTGTATATCTTTGATTTTTTTTTTTTAACAAATAGTTTTATTTCCTTCTAGCCTCCTTCTGTCTCCCCACCTAACTGTGTTTAGAACACATGTAAAGGTAAAACTTAATGCCTATATTTCCAGTTATCATACCAAGGCATCCTGCTCTTAAAGCATCATCAGTGGAAGAAGCAGCTGGTAGGCTGATCTGTCTTGTGTTGAGGGGCATGTGGGTTGCAAAGACTTTCTGTATTGGTTGCTTTGGAAGACTTAAAATGGAGTTCAGTATTTTTCCAGGTTGCTCTGCTTTGTTCTGGTTGTTGTAGTGGAATTTGGCGAAAAAGACTGGTTGGCCAAAAGGACAGCTAGAAACCGATCCCAACCAGAATGTTCCAGGCAGAAATGATTTTAACTGCCTGCTGCAGAAACCATAGGGTTTTTTAAGCTGATTGTCTTTTTTTTTTTTCCCTCCTCCAGACACAGGTGCAAGGCCAGTCAGCCTCAAGCAGTGCATCAGTGCCATCCCAGCCTACCCAACACACTCAACAGGTAAGATCACAGTCCCTAAACCCAGGACTAAAACACTTTTAGTATAGGATTTTGATGACTCTTTAAGAGCAACTGGCTACCTCTGTCCCCGCTTAAACCCATAGTTTTGGACAAAAGCAAAGGAATCCTCTGGTTCTCACCCAATCTAAGATGCTATGGGATTAACTTCATTGACTTTCTGGAATTTATTTTTAGAATCACATTAATGCTTGTTTTCATGTGTCTGTCTTCCCCAACTTCCACCTGAGCTTGCAGTGGAGGTGCCATTCAAGGGGAGGCATGTCAGGATTTGCAAGTTAGATTGTCTAGATAGCCAGACTTCATTCTCATTATTTCTTCTAACTGGAAATATTATCTTCTGCAACATCCTCTTCTCTTAACTGCCTCCTTTTCTTCCTTTATAGAATCTTCCTTCTTGTTTTCAAAGGTGAAATAATTCTGTTGCAAGATTTGGTGGTGATAATGGAGTTGTGTTAGTAATGCTAATAAGTAATTGCTAAAGCTTGATTCACTCAACATATTCAGAAGAACCACTGATGTCACTTATGAGGGAGTAAAAAGTAGAACTGAGATAGGATATGCTTTAAAAACTTCTGTGGGGGGAAAAAAATAGCTTCTGCCTCTTTTCCCTACTACAGAATGCACAACAGCCAGCCCCTTCCCAACAGCCTGGACAGTACCAGCTGCAGCAGCCATCAGTTTCTGCTGGTGCCACTCCCACACAAACTGTCTCTCAAACTCAAGCTTCACAGATTATGCCAATGCCTCAGGCAGCAGCTGGGACACAGGTAAACAAAATTCTTCTTTCTAGCAGTTTTTTTTCTTCTTCACAGCTGGCAAATTCAACATGCTGCTACTTTCACTTTTGTCATCTTTTCTAATGGTTCCAAAACATTCATCTAGATAATAGTATTCTTAGTGTACTACAACTGTCAGTTTTGTTGGAAAATGTGTTGGAAACCCTTTCTTTCACACGTGGCAGTGGTTGAGTAATTTGAGGGAGGGATAGCACTTCCATGCACAAAGATTTCTTAAATTGTCAGACATATCATGAGGCATATTGATGAATGGTATATTATGAATGGATTTTCAGGAACTTGTCATTTCTCTGCTTCCCATCAATGTCTATCTTCTGCACCATTATGTGTGTAAAACATGTTCAGTTATTTAGGTAGAGAACCATAAGGACTGCCTCTTCCACTCTGTCATCTTTCTTACTCAGCTCTTCTCCTTTACTCCCTGGTCAAGAAGCTTATGTTACTCAGTATTACTTCATTTTGGCTCATATCTCTATCTTGAACATGTGAGCCTTGATTTTGTTTTTAAAATTGTTGTTTTGTTGCCTGTTCATCTAAACTGCCTTTCCAGTTGCATCGTTCGCTGGCTTTAATTGACATATCCCCTGCCATTCTCTGAATGCTGGCACAGTGGCTTTTCGTTCTCCGTTGCTTTAGTCCCCATACCCAAAGCTGACAGATTTGTTGAAAGATTTGCACTTCTTTCCTGTAAGAAGGCAGGCTTGGCTCTGGGGACAGAGTTGAGGGGAATTTGATTCTGTTTACGCACAAGTCAGTGCTTCAGGGTATTCAAACGTGGCTCTTTCACCCTCTGTGGGTGTCTGTTTCAAGAGCCTGTTGAGTTCTTCAGGGGAAGTGTTGCGAAGTGAGGACCTTTTGGAACTCCAGCCAACTTCCCAGCCACTCTGCCAACTGTGCTCCCCACCCACTTTAACAGAGTGCTGTAACTTGAATAATTCTTTCTTTGACTAATGCGTAAAAATTCTGCTTTCTGCAACCCTGCTTTAAAAAAAAAAAAATCTATCTCTATTTTCTTTACCTCCCCAGCTTCCTGTTTCCCAACCAGTGTCGATCATCCAAGGCGAGCCTCAATTACCTGTTGCAGCACCTTCTCTCCCTCAGCCTTCAGTTGCCCCATCAGTCCCCATTGGCTCTCATTTTCTACCCATGGGACAGCCCTTGCCAACTTCCATGGTTCCCCAGTTCTCAGTCTCTCAGTTGCCCATAGCAGCTCCTCATGTGTCAGTGGCTCAGCCAGGTTTCCAGTCACTGCCCATTTCAATGGCAGCTGGCATGAATCAGCCATTGCTCACACTGGCAACGTCTGCTGCGGCAACCGCTGTCCCTGTAGGATCAACCGTTGTCCCTAGCCAGCTTCCCACACTGATGCAGCCTGTGGCTCAGTTGCCCAGCCAGGTTCTCCCGCAGCTCCTGCAGCCGGCTGTCCAGTCCGTGGGATTGCCAGTCAGCATTGGACAAGCTGCTGAAGCTTCACTTCCTGCTGGAGATGCTCTTTACCAGGTATTGTTGCAAGCCAGCAGAGCTCTTCTCCGCATTTTTACCTGTTCCTCTAAGGTACCAGATCTGAACTGTGTGCCCTGGCCACCCCACTTCTCATAAGAGAGCCATTAAGTCATGAATATGAATTCTGTTGTGTGGTAAAGGACCATTTTAAGGAGGGGAAGAAAAAAAAAGTCCTTGGACACCCTGGTGTTTTGAGTTTTTCATATTTGGCAATGGAATTTGTCTAAAATGACAGAATCATAGTGCAGGACTGTGGTCAACAACTGTGTGAAAGAGGAGAGCTATATATCCAAGAGATTTGTCAACTTGGAAAAAAAAATCCAAAAAATTGTGATTTTTAAAAACAGGGGATGTGTTGGAAAGAAAATCAATGGCAGCATATTCAGCAATGTTAGTATTTTCTTCCAAGTCTGGGAAGGGGAAGGGAGGTGGGGAGGGGGGACACGGACTTTCTCGAAATAAGTCAGACGGCATGGATCTTGAACGTGATGTAAGTACCTGATGCTAGTCGCAAAATGCTAGACTGTTGGGCACAGACTGCTTCAGCTACTTTGTGTGATGGCTGTAAAAATGGCAATCTGAATAGTGACAAAAATAGTGACTCAGCATATGATTGTTCTTCTAGAACAAAAATTGTGTAGATGTAGAAATATCTGCACGGGGATTATAAGGAGTGCTGCAGAACAGAAACAGTGTGTAGGAATGTTCGTTGGTTCATGGGTCAGCTCATCACGAGAGGAAGAACACAGCATTTTTGCGATTAGTCTCAAGAATCAGCAGCAGTTGCATAACATCTGAGCAGTAGTTGTTCAGCCTGAAAATTCTTCAAAATCATTTCAAGTCTCAGGCCTTAAACTATTACGCTAAATGGGCAACTGCAGGAGTTGGGAGATGAACGCTGTTTTGCCTAAGGCTTGGAACTTTGAGTGGGAATTTGCTTGTTCAAGCATGGTGACTTACAAACTGAGCTTTAGCTACATGAGCAGTTTGCTCTGCTTCTCTGGGAAGACAGTCTTTGGGAGTGCTTGAACAAGTACGGAAGGTTGGAACATGCCCCTGAAAATGATACTTCTTTTTTACTCGTTTCCTAATTAGCTCTGACATTCACTAACTTGACTCCCTCATTTCTATTACAGGGCTTCCCGTCGCGGCTGCCGCCTCAATACCCAGGCGACTCGAATGCTGCACCTTCCTCTGCTGTGGCCTCTGTTAGCATTCCTTCTGCCGTACTGTCCCCTCCCCTACCCACAGATGCAATGGCTCAGTCGGGCTACCTTGCTCCTGTTGTGCAGCCGTATGTGGAGCAGAATGTTTTAGTTCCCATGGGTGGCGTTGGAGGACAGGTTCAAGTGCCCCAGCCTACAGTGAGTTTAGCACAACAGGCCTCATCTGCCTCCTCGCAGCAGGCAGTTTTGGAGGTAAATATGTTTAATATAATGTAACAATACATTTAGGGCGTTTGAATTATGCAACAGTGTGTGTGTGTGGGGGAACTAATCCCTTCCATGCTTGTTTTCAGTTGGAAATTAATATTTCAAATGACCTTTTTCTTACAGCAGAATGTCATGCCAATGTGGGGACCTTGTTGCCACTGGTTGTTCTGTTGGGAAGTGAGTGTGCATCCTGCAGGCAAAAACCTGTTAACACTTCACTTCTTGCTAGTACTGTAGAACATTTTTGCCCTATCAAAGACAAACTGCAACCGATAGCCTTTGAGAATCTGTCGTTATGCTTATTCCCTGCAGCGTTGTTCTTGCTAGGGAGAATTTGAATTGTCTTTGTTCTGCATTGGCTTGCCTTTTGCACATTCTGTTAGTAAGACTGTGGCTGCATGGCAAACTGTAGTGACATGTAGCAGTAGAAAAGATGGCTGATTTCCTCTCCCCGCCCCTCCCCAGATGATGATTTGCTTCACTGCAGTTTGCTCTGGAATCTTTTGTAAATTAGAGCTGTCTAGATGCCAGCTGTTAGAAGTTCTGAAAAGGTAGTGCTTTTAGCTTTACAACTGATTTGGGAGGAAACATTGAAGACTACTGGGTTACTTGAAAAGGAACGGTATTCTTTGGGGGTGGTTCTTGATGTAGGTTTCTATCTATAGGGTACTCAAGGAGTCTCACAGACTGCTCCTTCAGAGGCTCTTCCAGCAACACAGCCTGCTCAGTCTACCCCTTTGGCTTCCTCTATGGATAGGTAAGCATTGTTTTCTTTTCACCAAACTGAATTTCAATTTTGTGTGTTACGTTATTCTTCCTTGGGTAATCTTTAGGTATCTTTTTGCACCAGGGATATTTTTTTCACTGAGAGTGTTCTTGAGGATGTGAGGAAATAAACTTTGTAGAGGAAAAATAGGCTTATGAGAGTTGGAGTAAGTTTTGATTTACAGCAGGGTATGGAGGGAGTAAATAGGATTGTGTATAGTGATTTAACTTCTAATCCTTTTTCATTTGCCATGTCAAATGGATCATAAGGGGTATTTTTCTGTCCTTTTGGCACTTAAACAGGATTCAAACTCCAAATAGCTTGAAAACATATTCAGAAGATATATTTGTACAACTCAGTTGGCAAGAGATATGTAGCTAAATAATTACTATTAGAATTGCTATTCAAGCAACCCTAAGTGTTGACAGGATTCTTCTCCCCTACTCTGTGATTAACAGGCATCTACTGCTATCCAGAAGAGAATACCAGATGGTAGGATGAACTGTTGCAGTTATGGAGTGCATGGATACTAATGTAAAGTGCCTCTTTTTTTAGTGCGCATTCTGATGTTGCTTCAGGATTGAGTGATGGCAACGAGAATGTTCCAGCTTCTAGTGGAAGGCATGAAGGGAGGACTACTAAACGTCATATGCGGAGGTCTGTCCGCAGCCGCTCTCGCCATGAGAAGACTGCTAGGCCGAAACTGAGAATTCTAAACGTGAGTATTTTTATATATTTAGTGGCAGTTTGGTAGTGATGATGCCTTTTTTGAGCTTCAAAATTTTCTTTTCTTTTGAGGAATGTGTCTCTTGTGTGGTCTTGTTCCCCACCCCCCTGAGCACACAAGCTATCCAGTGTATTTTTTCTGCTTCTGGAGTCAGTGTTCCAAATGTCATCTATTAAGAGCTTTTTGGGGCATTAGATATGGCAAAATTGGCTTGCTTAACCATGAGTGATTCCACAGACTATTCTAGAATATTTGATTTAGTCTTACTAGTAAAGCTAGGCCAGTGATGTGATCTGTAAGCTACAAAGAAACAAGGGAGCATCAGGCGTTCTAGAGAAAAGTGTGGACGAGGTGAGCTTGGAGGTTTGAGTAACTGGCAGATCCTTAGAAAAAAATGATGCCATACGTGGCACCATTGATTAGACTGGAAAGAGAGGATGTGTTTGTATTAGAGCAGTACTGTTGGTTTGTCTCTGTGAGCTTTAAAGTACAAGTCTTACATTCTCATGGTTTTGGTTTGAACTATTGTTTTCTTTGCTTTAGGTTTCAAATAAAGGTGATCGGGTAGTGGAATGCCAGCTAGAGACACACAATCGAAAAATGGTTACTTTCAAATTTGATTTGGATGGTGACAACCCTGAGGAAATAGCTTCAATTATGGTAAGATATATTTTAGAGATGAAAAACTGAATCCAGTCTTAATCACAGTAGTAATATAAGCAATCTTATTTTCTCATTTGTGTTTCAGAATTGCTCTTCCATGTAGCATGGCTTGTGCTCACCTTACTGGTATGCAAGCACAACTAGAGACTCTGGGCACAAAGTCATATACCAAATTGACAGTTAATACTGCATGTTTAGTTCACATGAAAATTTGTGTCAGTTTTTACCTTAGAATTGTGGTTTTATCAATAAATCTGCTTTTGTTTTTTTGCAACCTAGTTTTTTGAAAAACTGCACCAGGTTAAACAAATTCTGTTTGCTTTTCTAAGAGCAAACATTGCTAGATCTTTAAAACTTAGGCTTAAGCTTTGAATTTTTTGCTGTTGTTCTCAACTGAAACGGTAAGATTCTGCCCTTAAAGTAAGGAATAGGAATCACTTTCTGGTTTCTGAAAGTCAGTAATGACTGTTGCTGCTTTTGACTTTCTCAAGGGAAAAACCTCTCCATTCAATGTATAATGGTCAAACATAGAAAA
Organism: Nipponia nippon; assembly: GCF_047370975.1. Taxonomy (NCBI): domain Eukaryota; kingdom Metazoa; phylum Chordata; class Aves; order Pelecaniformes; family Threskiornithidae; genus Nipponia; species Nipponia nippon. The sequence goes on from NW_028262347.1 coordinate 68,260,379, forward strand.
GAATTTGCCCTATAGAGATACATTTAAATGAGAGTACTGTGCAGTGTGGAATAGACACCCCCCCCCTTTTTTTTTTTTTAAATTTAGACTCTTATTACTTGGCTGGTACAATCTGAAAGAAACTGAGGTTGTTTTAGTGTTACTGAAGTGAATGGGGATGACAAAAAGCAGTATCTTTTGCCAGCTTCTTGGGCACCTGTGCAGCATTCATCTTTTAGCTTAGAGAGGGGCCAGAATAATAGGTGGTGTGTGCTGCATTCATACCTGTCAAAAGGAACCAAATCAGTGACACGGGAAAAAGGTCTCTTTGCCACTAATGGCTTTCAAAGAAAGAGAAAGAAATTGGTTCTTGGCTATGTATGTGAATTGGCAGTGTAAACAAGTCAACAACATGAAGTTAAGTGCCAATAAATATGGAGAGAATACACACATGTCTTCACCTCATACCTAAAGTGATCCTATGGAGGAATAAAAGAGTAGGGTTGATTTAAAAAACAAAAAAAAGCCAAACGCCCCAAAAACAAACCCAAAAACCCCAAACCAAGAAAATACAAAATCCCCCAAAAATACAAAACAAAACCCCTAAATAACAAAAAACACGTATTTGAAGATGAGTAGAAGCAAAGTAAGTGAACTGTGCATCCAAAATGCAGTCACATAGTTGAAAGTGTGCAACCTAATTTAGACAACTGAATCTGGAACTTTGTGCTCATCAGTTTCTTGTTGAATGTGGAGGAAACTTTTGTAAGACTTTCTGGTTTCCTTTTAATCAGGATACTATTAGGCATACCCCATATGGGTATCTGTCATTGCTCAACTTAAAGCACTGAAGGTTTCTTTAACTACTAAGTGTTCTGCATTGCAAAGGCTGATATAAGGACATCATGTTTGTCTTTCCTTTTTCTGAACCAGCGTCCCAGAAACTTGATGTAAAAACAATGTCTTAGGCTTTACCTCTAAGGCACTTTCTCTCTTTTCCAGCAGAGATACCGTGACTGACAGCTTTACTTCTGTTTCATAGACTAGCTGTCTCTGAGAGTTTTACCATGCATTATTTCAGGAGACAGAATTTTCTCATGGGTCAGACCAAACTAAGAACGTCTTTCTAAATGCCAAGTATACCTGTTTAAGCTTGTTTCCTCCAGCATAAGCAGCAGAATGTATTTTTATAAAGCAGTACAATGTATTGACATTAGATAGGCTGAACAATCTTCCTCTCCCCATATGGGGAACGTAATTAGTTCTTGCATTTATGTACTACAGCCAGACTTTGGCGAGTTAGTGATGTGCAGCCTGCACAGAGCAGAGGTTCTATATGGCATGGAAAGAGAAAAGCGCAGAACACAACTTGCAATACAGAATTTTCAAATTTTTTTTATGTTATAGTTTCTTTTAAGTGTGGCTCTTAATGTACATTACATTGGATATGAGGGACTGCAGTAAGATGAGGCTGCTAATTTTAAAATATAACTATGCTAAGCAAAGATTGAGGTGACAGTTTGAAGAACTGAGATTGAATGTTGTTCCACAGCAAAGAGTAAACTAGGGCAAATACTTCTGTGCCGGAGATAGTTTTAGAAACAGTTGTTTTTCTATAAGGTGTCACAGTTTTTTATCTTGTGCGTAAGAACAGTGAAGGGAGGACAAACAGTAACACCAGAAGTAAGTTATGGTTATTCAATGTATAGTTTTGACATAATTTGTGGAAAATTAGTGTTGCTTTGTTCTCTTTACAGGTGCAGAATGAGTTTATTTTAGCAACTGAGAGAGACTCATTCGTAGACCAGGTACGAGAGATTATTGAGAAAGCAGATGAAATGCTGAGTGAGGATGTAAGTGTGGAGCCAGAAGGTGATCAGGGTTTGGAGAGTATGCGGACAAAAGATGATGGCTTCTTTCCAGGGTCGCAGGTATGTACAGGACAGATTGCCTCAGCTATTTGTGTTTTCCATGTTGGGTGGTATGGTTTTGTGAGTAGAGCTAGCTAGAAACTGAAACTTTCTTTCATGAGAAATATCAAAGCTTAATAATTAAATGAAAAGACAGAGAAAGCTTCATGTCAGGGTGAGAGCCTAAAATTCATTTAGAAAGCTAAATAACGTAGACTTCTTGCTTTTTGACGTGTTCTGAAGCTGCTGAATCTCCTAACAGTCCACTAAACAGACAGTCTTAAATGCTGAGGCTTCTTGGATTTGAGGCTGTTGTGAGGCAGGACACTAAAACTCCCAGCCCTGTGCTGCTCACTAAACACCGAGAGCCTGGACTCAGGCCCTCTACCCAGGGAGCTACTAAGAGATTGGATGGCTCTGTTAGAAAACACAGGTTTTGAAACTGGTTGCTGGGAATAAGAAAGGGTGACATTTCCTGAATCTCTGCCTTATTTCCACCCAGAACTAGTTTGAAGCATCCACTTATCTGCGGAATGCTTAAGGAAATCAGTTGGAGTGCCTGTTAACAAAAAAGTGTTTAGATCAGTTTGTTTTATTGACGGTCACTAAGCTGAGAAGCTCTGAAAGCACTGTAGCTGACATTTATTTGGGCAGAATTCCACTAGTTTGGTAATAGTGCTTGGGTCCAAAGTCCTGCTTACCTTAAATGCCCACATTTCAGTAAGCTAGCATTTTAAGAACTATCTTGTGGGTTTCTGTTTCAGAATAGAACTTTAAATTTTATCTTACTTTACAGAAATTAGAGTTCAAACAGCCAGATCCTACATCTTCCATGCCACAAAGAATAGGTAAGTCTTTTGTGATTTTTTTCAACAGTTACCTTTTTCTGTTTCAGCGGATGGGTGCAGCCAAGTTTTTATTTTGTATGATGGAGTGCACATTCCATATTGCAGGGTATGTATTTAGTTACAACCATGTATCACTAAATATGTAACTTCTTTCTGTTTAGGGGTTCCTCCTAGCTCCTTTACCCAGGTTGTCCATTCTGCAGGAAGACGGTTTATTGTCAGCCCTGTCCCTGAGAGTCGGTTAAAAGAACAGGGCTTTTTCACATCTGCTGTTCCTGGAGGAAAAGAAACCCCAGATATGGGTAAGTTTTATCTAACCTCTTAAAATCTGATGGCTAAGACATGTTCATCAAAACTGTGAAGTTAGTTAACTGAACTGTTCCTAAACGCCTCTTAAAGTACTTGGGGAAGTAAGGAACTGGTGTTGGTAAGAAGTTATTTTAATTTGGGAGATACTGTGCAGTATTCTCAGGGAAAAAAATGTTGATGAGCTGTCTGCAAGACTCTGAAACCTTAATTCTGTATCTTAATGTAAGCCTGGATTTGTAATCTTTTTTTATTATGCTGCAAGGTAAATGTGACCTTAGTCTAGCAATAGACAATAATACTGTAATGAACTTTTCCAGGTGGACTGACATTTTTCTGTTCTTCCAGTTGCTGCATCTCCACTACATGGTCCTGGAATGAATCTCTCCCACTCGGCATCATCACTGAGTTTGCAGCAAGCTTTCTCTGAGATGGGGCATGCTCAAATGACAGAAGGACCTAGTACAGCCCCTCCAGTGTTCAATCAAACAATACCACCATTTCCACCTGCACTTTCTACTATGGCAGGCAGTGGTGCACCTTCTGCATCTGTGGCTGCTGCTTCAATATCTCTTCCCTCCAGCACAGGTGCTTCTCTTCCAGGTTCTGTTACTTTGCCTTCAGAAAGTGCAGCTGTTGGAGTTGCACCAAGTGCAAGCGTGCCAAGCTCTATTTCTCCACCTCCAGCCTCACAATCTGGACAGCCATCGACTGGTGTCGCTTCCAGTGTGAGCGCCCCTGCTTCTTTCTCCTTACCTACCACATCCCAGCCTGCTCAGCCAGTAACTGGAGACATCGCCCCCAGCATCAGCACACCGTCTTCTTTGGCACTGCCATCTACCCAGGTTCCTGGTGTCACTGGTCTTGGTGTCGTACCAGCTGTGACATCTCAGTCTACTCCTCAGATTGTTAGTAGTATGACAGCACCACAGACAACTGTTGCCCTGTCGCTGGCTCAGAATATGGCTTTGCAGCTTCCTCAGCTTAGTAGCAGTGGCTCTGTCTCCAATCTGGCAGAAACAACAGTTGTAAGTGCTCCACAGTCACTACCTGAGAGTGGGCAGTCTATGGATAAATCACAGCTCTGCAGTGCAGCTGGCTTATCTCTTCCGATCTCTGCACCTTTATCGTCCTCAGTAGCAACAAGCATATGTGGTTCAGTCACTCAGCCAGTGATACATCCCTTACTGGTCCCATCAGGAATTACATCAACACCCGTCCTACCCCAGATTCCAGGTGCAACACCCATGTTGCCCCAGGTTCCCTTACCTGGTGTCTTACCACAACCAGTTACTAACTTGCCTGCAGTACAGCAAACTTTGATACACAGCCAGCCTCAACCAGCTCCATTACCCAATCAGCCTCATATTCACTGTCTGGAGGCTGATGCTGATGCTCAGTCTAAAGCTCCTGGTATTGATGATATAAAGACCCTGGAAGAAAAGCTACGGTCTCTCTTCAGTGAACATGGTAATGTGGGAACAGCGCATCCGTCAGTATCTCTGGAGACGTCATTGGTAATGGAAACTACAGTTATTCCTGGGATACCAACCACTGCTGTTGCACCAACTAAACCCCTGACATCCATTAGCAGTTGTATACCCCCGAGCAGCTTGCCTCTTGGACCAACTGGCTTGCCAGTGCTGACACCAGTTGCCACTCCCGGGCAAGTGATCACCCCAGTCAGCTATATTTCGGCGTCGAGCAGCATTGCAACAGCAGTAGTGAAACCAGGGACCTCTCCTTCAAAGCCCCCTCTTAGCAGGGTACCGGTAAGAAATGCAACATTTGTGTGAATATTCAAGTATTGTAGGAAACAGCCTTCTTGAGCAAAATCCCTTTTATAAAGCAAAATATTTATTCAGGCAGAGGTGTCTTCATTTAATGTAATATTGAAAGTTTTATGCTCTGGTGGTTTTTGTGTCCCAAGAGGTGTTTTATTTTGTCCATATTGAGGAAAAAAAAAAAAGTCCAATTCTATATTGTGCCTCAGAGAGCTCTGTAGTGTTGCTGTTACTTTATCCTACTCCTAAACTACAAAGAGTGAAGCAACTGTGGTTTGGTTTTTTGTTGTTGTTGTATTTTCAAATAGAATTTGGAAGGCTTCCTTTAAATAGCTTTTTGTCTTGTACATGATCACTAGAATGAGATGGCATTGTTGTATGTTTCAGAAAGTAGGGTAGCTTAGCTTTGCTTCTTATCGTTAGCCTGTTTCTTGAAGGCAAGGGTAAACCTGACAAAGTGTTTTGTGTTTTGTTTTTTTTTTTTTTTAAAAGTCTTCTGCTGCTTATGTGGTGCCTGGATACTCTTTTCCTTCCAAATGTTGTAGTTGTGAAAGCAGAATTTTGAGAAGTGTAAACGATATCTGGATATCTGAAAACACACTTTTTTGTTTGTTTACTGAATCGTGCTCTTCAAACACTTTCAGAAAGAGAGTCATGATGTATAGTAACAACTTGAGACATGTTGTGGATGTTGTTACCTGCTCACTAACCAGAAGTATCAATATGTGAGATGAGATTAGACTACCTATTTTCTTTTAAATGGTGCTCTGTGTTGGGAGACAGTGCATTTCAATATTTTAAACTTATTGGTAGCCCTTTCCTTTTCAAAGTTAAATGGAAATAGCTTGAACAAACCTTCAGGTGTTTAACAAACCAAAAACCTTAGTACTCACTTCTTTTTGTTTCTGTAATATTCTTTTCCACTCACCAACACTTTGTGTTGGTCTTCTTTAGCCAGCCTTGCTGTTAAGCAGCTTCAGGCCGTTCGAATTGAGCTAATGCTCCTAGCATCTCCATTCATTAGTAGTCTTTCCCTTGTACTCTTCATATGCAAATGAAGTAGAAAATTTCTGCCATGGAAGAGCAGGAATACGCGCCAAGGAAGCTGGGAAGGAAATCTAGACACAGAGGCATTCATCTATATAAAAATGAAGTTGAGAATTAGAAAAGAAAGATTAGAAAGTAATAAAAAACTGGTATTGGTTCAGGAACAGTTGGAGCAGTTAGAAACCTGCCAGCTGCAAACCTGTAATTACAAAGGCTTGGGTTTAAATGTAATGAATGCTTGGGGTTTTTGATGTCAGTTGTGGGAAAACTACCTCCTCTGAAGTTTTCAGTTATAAATTTGGTTTTTTCAAAGCTTAATTTTAGTTTTACTTTCTGTGTTGTTTTTGAGCTTTAAGGAGCTTATTGTTTGTTTTCTGGGATTTACTAAACTGTCTATGTATTTTATTTTGTTTATGGCCAGCCTATTAACCTAGACAGCTAAATGTGTTTTGACTTGTCTTATGAATTTATTTAAAGTATGTTTTGCTTCTTATTTATAAACTAAATGATTAAGTACCACAGCTTAACAATTCAACATGCCTCAGAGGAGGTAATGTCCACATGTACGTTCCTAGTGCACGCAAAAGCTGAGGTAAAGCAACTTTGTGTAGTTCCTGCTGAAACAACATTTTTGGGAGGATAGATAATTATGGAGTGTACCTCCACCGGGCAGTTATAACTGCAATTTGAGCCATTAGTTAAGCTGTGGTAACATGACTGCAAGCTAGAACTGGTTCTGCTTGTTGAGGACCAGAGTAGACTTTGGGCCAATTACAGGTATCCGGCAGTGCCCGCTGTCGTACAAGGGAAGCCAGCTGACCAATACTATAACTCATAAGGCTATCAAACTTCAAAGTCGTGGTTAAGCCTCAAGATTACAGCCGACAATAAGAACTGCAAATTGTGTAATGGATCACTTAATTCCTAGAACTTCCCACTTCCTTAACCATGGAAATAACTAACTGGAATGTGCTGTCTGACCTGGCGGGAAGGCTTTGATGCCTCCTTCTAACCTTTCCAGTCTCTCTAACCTCTTCCACGTAACCTGGATGACTTTCCCCTACCCAGTTGCATGGCCTAGTCATCTTCTGTGGGTCATCAACACCCTTCAGGTTCAAAAAAAGTGATGTATCAGGAGACTGGTGTGAGAGGTCTATAAATCTGCTTCTCAACAAGTGGAGACATCCTCAGGCATGATAGTTCCTGTTCCCAAGTCGTATTGCTTGGAACAATTTGCCAGAAGCATGTAGCTTGCTGTTGCTAATGGGCAGTTAACATAGATCTGTTGTAAGGAGATTGAGTGCATTCTTGCACCCTTTCATAAACTAAGCTTCTTGGAAACTTAATTGATTTTTGCAAGAATTATTGTAGCATTTCTTGCAGGCATGAAAATAATATCCGCAAGATACTTTGCTCCTGAACACAGCAACTTGTTGAAACTGGAAATTGTGGCCACTCAAAGATAATCTGGATTAAAAAATAAAACAAAAGCAAACAAACAGTTTCTCCCAACGTTATTGCAAAAATCCCTACAGACTCTATGCTAACTCTCCAGGAAGGAAGTCTCTGCAGAAAGAAATGTTGAGACTTTTGTTGTATGACATGACTGACTGTAGCTTGGTATCTGATCCTTCTGTTGCTCGTGTCTGATGGACTCGCGTTTCCTCTTCGTTATCCATAGGTGCTACCAGTAGGTTCTGAACTTCCAGCTGGCACTCCATCCAGTGAGCCGCTGCCACCTTTTCCAGGACCTTCACTAACTCAGGTGCTATGCGACTTGGCAGATGTTATCTGCTTCTTTTCCTTTCAGAGAGCATGTTTCTATTAAACTCTCCATTGCATGTTATTAATGTCTTTGTTTTTCTTTTCTTTTGACTGAGTAACCTCTTTTGTGTAACTGTAGCGGTGGCCAGTCACTTCAGCACTGGATACGTAGCTTGCCCTTTGGGCTGCTGTACCCAGTGTCTGAAGCACAGGAACAATTACTCAGGCTTGGGGTTTTTTAGTGGGTTAACCTGAACTTTAGAGGACTTTAAAAAACAAACAAACAAACAAAAAAACCCCAAAAAAACGCAAAACCCCAACAACAACAACACAGGTGAGTGTGTGCATAAAACTTGAACCTGTTTTCTTCTTGAAAAGGGTATAGTAGCAAAAGAATAGCTCTTTAGGGAAGCAGTATATACTGCAAGTAAACATTAATGAAAATGCAAAATTGCTGGCTTTGCAGATTCCTGGTTTTTGTTGTTTTGTGCTTGTTCCCCCCCCTCCAGTTATTAGTACGCTCTGATTTCACTAGGCTTTCAGACTTGCAAAAGGTCTTTGAAGCTCCTGATCATAAACATGTGTTGAAATGTAACAGTGGCTTCCCTTGCTCAGATTCTGTCCTTGTACACAATAGGTAGCTTGGATATTTTGTATGTAAGCTGGACAGGTGTTCAGCTCAAGACCACAAAGATTAAATCTGTCTTCACTTTTGTTTAAAAAAAAAAAAAAGAACCCCTCCCTGTAATTGAAAGAACAGTATTAAGACAAAACTGTTTTATGGGTCTTCTAAATGCTATGTAATGAGATGTAACATGGAAACACTACACTTCAATATGCAAAGAAAAGCTGAAAAAATAACTGAACAAACACCATAAGGTCATGAGACAGAGTTGTGCTACTTTTGAAAGAAGTTTGTGAATAAACACAAAGATGGCTTTCCATAGAATTGTATTAAAGAACACCTGGCACAGAATTATCATCCCAGTTTTATATTCAAACCTGTAAAGATGATGTGATTCAAGGGGGTACCTGGTGGTGCCTGCTTAAGGCTCAGAGTAATTTTGTCTTAAATCTACTGTTTCCTGTGTACATGTGCTTCTTACAGTATTAACCTCTTCCGCCTGTGGCTTGAGTCCACGGTGAATAGTCTTCGAATATGTGTCCAAAAGCTACATTTGAATTGGAGTCTGTCCTTTTATAGAAAGGAATTATTCACTTAAGTCTTAACTATAATTTTAAAGTAATTCCAATAAAATAGCTACAGTATGAAAATTTGTACAATACTTCTTAGCATTATGGCCTGTTGTCTTTTTTGTTTTCTTGACCACTGAGAATTTTAATGCAGACTGAGATAATCTTGAGAAAGTCCTCTCCATAACATTCAGGTAACATTCTCCCTCTCATCTCCTGCAATGGAGCTCCTGAATTCAACTTTCACCTGTGGAAGGGAACTTAACTTTAAACGTCTCTTTAAAGAACTAAAGTTCTTTCAAGCTGTTCCTTTTTTGGGATTTACAGTAGCTTGATGAGAAAACTTGTATCTGAAAGGGCTTAAGCTGGCTGTCATACAAAGGAATAGTGTTAGAAAATTGCAAATTTAAACTGTGCTAAGGCAACTTTGGTTAATGAGCTGTCACGGCTCATATTCTACAGCTAAAACTGTAAAAACTGAACTACATGTATTAGGGTACTAATCTTCAAAGATACCATTGGAATAGTATTTCCATTTCTGTCTTTCAAATGTGAGAACCATGGTATTACCTGGTTCTAAAGGTGTGAGTAGAGTTGAGCAGCAGGGCATGTTAGCTGCTTTCGTGTAGTTTTATGTTGGTTATGACATTACTAGTCCCTTTTTAAGTTTTCCAGCTTTTTTCCCTCCAATTGTCTCTATGCAGAAGCTCTGTCTTTATTCAGCAGTTTCTCTAGTTCTCTCAGTAAATGTCATTATTTTGTGATCTCTTAAGAATCTCTCTTAGACTAAGTTTGCATAGAGTACGTCCTGGAGGTTAGAATGGAAACAGTCTGGTGGACCTAAGGTACAATGTGCTGAAAGTTGGCCTCTCACCCTGTCTGCTTCTGCTCTACCACCTTCTTGAACTTCATCTGATGGAGCAATGCAAATGAGTGACCTTTAATCAAGGAGTCCTTGCATGTGGCCTTGTGTCCAGAACTACTTCTTGGTTGTATCTTCTTTTTAATTAAAGCATGTTTAAATCTTTTGTAGGCAATGAGAATCAGTCTACTACTTCGAAAGTATTATTCAGTGTGAAAAATCAGAAATTTGTGCTCTTTATGTAAGAAAACTATGAAAGTGAATGTATTGCTCTTGAAATCTGTCATGGAAAGGAGTGCTGCTGTATTTGGTTTTATGCAGCTTTTTCTTAGCAGGCTGAATGAGGGCCATATTCTGGTCTTGTGGGTATAATCAAGAAATTGGTATCTTCTGCCTCCAAACTGAGCAAGAAGCTGATTGACTTATGTAGAGTTGTAAGATGGCAGTGGTAGCCAGCAACACTTTTTTTTTCCTTCTGCTTCTGGAGGCAGAAGCTGGTTTACGCCTTTCAGCCAGTTTTTTTTGAAGCATGGTTTTACTGAGGAGGAGACAACAACAATTTGGTGATAATTCTTATCTGTGTTCTTACCATGAGCAAGGGTAGCAAATGGATCTGGAGGCAGCTGTTTAAAATCAGTCACACTAAGTTTGTAGTCCTTTTTATTGTCATTGCTTGGAACTGAGTATATTAGTAATATTTTCCCCCAAAACTCAAAGCGCTTGTAGCCATTTAGGTGACTCAAGCCACTGTACCACTGTAAAAGGCTTCTTCCTGTTCGTCAGAGGTATTTCTGGCAGGATTTGTGGTATGGAAAAAGCACAAATATAAATCCCTTGCTTCTTGTCCTTTGCAAATAGCTTGCCTAATTTCACTTCTCATTTGAACTCTAAAGCCTGTCTAGGAGTGAGACAAAATTGGAGGAGACCAACTGAATCAAATGTAATTGACTGTTAAGAGCATTTGCTGCTCTCTGGAAAATTACTGGCTTGTCTTAAAGTAGATAGGCTTGCCTTCCTTCCTGCTTCTGTCAGGAGCTCATTACACAACTTTTTTTTTTTTTTTCCTAGTACTAGACTCCTAATTTGTAAACAAAGTACATGTCATCTCAAGACCAGTTTTGGACAGTTTGTTCCTTAGTCTTAAACACCTGTTCTGTTTATTCCTTAACTGCTTTTTGACATGTACTTAGATTAATTTTTCAAGCTTCATTTTGGTACCCTTGTTCCATAAGGAAATCTTTAGTTCCTGATCATTCTGAGATCTCAACTCTTCGTATACTTGAAGCAAATATCTTCTTGTAAGCGTAAGTGATGAGAATTACACAGTATTTCAGGTGGAATGTCCTCTTTATTTTACAGTATTATTGAATTAAATTAGCTCACTTGTCTGCTTAAGCATTTGGATTTCTGAGTGGTCATAGAAGTCTGCATCATCTTCCACTTTTTTTTTTTTATTAGGATGGAATTGGTGGGGGTTTATTGTTCTTAGGTTTTTTGGTTGTCTTTTGAAATCCACAATTCAGGAAGAATGTGATCCTGGCAACCTGTTGAAAGCATCTTTATGCTATTGTGTATCTCTAACTTTCAGTTTCTTGAAAGTGGAAGGTGATGTTTTTATATGGCCATGACCTCAGCTTCAGTTCTAAAAACAGATCTAGCTTTTTAATATAGAAGACTTGGAAAGATTAATGATGCTAAAGTTTGGATGGAAATTTCTGCTCCACAGGGTCAGAGTTGCAACTTAGTGACATCTGCCAACACTTTCTTCTTCCTATGTATCTTAGGGATATGGCCCTAATGAATTTTTAGTGAATCTGAACTTTTCTTATCTTTAAGATATTTTTAGGTAATTCTTCTTCTCTTCTTCCCGCCAACTCAATTGGCCAAGTTCAAAAATCGTCTTGGATGCCAACTCAAACAGCTGAAATCTAAGTAATAAGCCTACTTGAGAGAGACTCTGCCCTTCTCCCTTCCTCCTCCTCAAGTCAATCCATCCAGATAGCTTCTTTGAGGGAACTTTTAAGTGTGGTTTGGCGTTTTGGTTGTTTTGCTGGTTGTTTTTTTGGTTGTTTGTTTTTGTTTGTTTTTTTTTTTTTTAATCCTCAATCTTTCTTTATCCATGCTTGCTTTTGAAATTATGGGCATCTTCTTGAAGTTTTCAGTGATTTTTTTTTTTTTTCCTAATTGACTTTCTTACTTCAGGATTTTAGATAAACCATAATACAAATTACCTTTGTTATCTTCCAACCAAAAAAAAATTGAGAACTTGGAAGCTTGCAGCATCTTTGTTTAGCTCTTCAGAGTGGTAATGTAAACTTCATGCTAACTTCAGGAAAAACAGAAGTTCCAGTTAATGGTTCTTTTCTGTTATTTACCAAACGTGTTGCTTAAATTGCTTCCAGTCTTACTGTTCTATCTGTGTTAAATGGAAACACGTAGGAAGGGAACATGATAGAAATACGTAAGCTGTACTGACTACTTTTAAGTTTTAGTATTAAATATGGTGGTTGTTTCTCAAATGTGATGTATTTCTCCTGACCTGGGACAGCTGTTCACTCTCTCTTTTCTCATCAGTCCCAGCAGCCACTGGAAGATCTGGATGCTAAGCTGAGAAGAACCCTTAGTCCAGAGACTGTTCCAGTGACATCTGCTCCTGCCTGTGTACGTTTGCAATGTTGGCAGTGTTTTCAGTGTTGTTCAGTGTTTTCTTAAGGTCATGCTCTTAGGTCACAGCCTTTAATATGACTACACCAGTCTTTAAACTTTTAAAAATAAAAATGAAGAGTCATCTTCCAGTTTGTGGGACTGAGTCAACCAAAATAGGAAAAATCTGTGTGTTGCAATAGATTACGTATTTCCTGAGGCTGGTTTTGGTATTCTTAATCCAGCTTTTCTGGTGATGTCATTAATGTCACCAAACTAGAAGGGGAAGTGACTGTGGAATAAGGGGAAAGAGCACTAAACACGCAGTATGTGATATGTAAGTCTTAATTTGGGAGGGATGTTTAAAGTGTGGATCTGAAATCTGACTGTAATAATAACAAAATGAAGATAATGATTGACATCATGATCTCCAAGTTGTTACTTATGCATTACATCTGCAAAGCAAAAGGGGGTGTTCTGCTGACAGCCTTGGGGTTGTAAGGTGTCCAGAATCTCTTGCTGTTGTTGCTTGCTTTGGAGGTTAAAAACTCTTGTATTCGTCTTGTCGTGGGTCATACTTTGACCCTGGTAGAAATAAAAGATTATGTAATATGCAGTATGGTGGATTTGTTGGCATTCAATCAAACTGCTGATTCTTCTAATTTAACTTTATTTTGTTTTCCCCCTTGAACCTGTAGTCTGTGCCCTCAGCATCTACAATGGTTACTGGGCTGGTGTCAACAGCAACACAGTCTCTGAAGGATGGTAAGACAGCCTTGATTATGTTAGATGGTTTCTCAGCATGCAGATGTAATCCAAAATTGAACAGACTAGCAACTTGGAAGGATATAGCCTTTTTTAGTAAGCCATACAATGGCAATTCCTTCAGGATCATATTAGTTTTTAATAACTAGACTGAAATTTTCCACTGTAGGCCAGGAGAGAGGAATGATATATGCATGTTATAGTAACTCATTTAGGATTTAAAGCTGTCCAAAATGCTAAATTAAGACTTACAAAGGGTCTCCAGTATGCTGCTAAGGTACAGCTTAAGGATTTGAAGGAGCTGTTTTCTGTCTTGTGTTATGTTCTTGGCAACAACAGTAAGACTTCTCATTTTGCATCATTGTGCTGTGTTCTATATGTAGGATACCTCTTCCTAACCTAAGAGCATTTCCTTTCTATTTAAATAGAGAAATGAAGGGTAAACTACTAAAAATTTAAGAAAGGCAGTAGGAAAACCAGACTCACTTCTGGCTGCTTTAGAACAGCTGAAGGTTGACTGGATGATCAACAACTGAAGTCTGAATGATCGATGACTTTCAAGTCTAAATGAGTTCAGTTGTTGGCGGGGACACACACCCAACAACTTGCAAAATAGTATGAGACTTTCCTGTCAGTATTCCCCTAGTTGTTTTAATTTTAAAAAATTTTCCTTTTTCAAAAGAAAGTGTTAATGTGGTACTAAGATTATTTCTGAACTATCTAGTAAACGTTATTTAACTTGCATGTGCCTCTGAAGTTCAATGACAAACCTTCAAAAGCTAATAAAACCAGTAGGAAAATAAAATATTCCCATTTTGGTATGTTGCTAGTGAACTATACCGTAGAATTCATTTGTCTGCTAGAAAATGAGTTGGGTTTTGCCTGCTAAAGTTTAGAAGGTAAAAATAAACGAACTGGGAAGTTGCTTAATATACACAACAAGCTGTCCAATAGAACTGATTTAAAAATAGAATGTTATTTCTCAGCTTTGTAACCTTATACTGCCAGTGCATACAACAACAAAATTAAGAGCTGACACCTAAGAATCCAGCTCTGAAAGCTTCAGATAGACTGCTTTGAGTAAATGTGGTTTATAGCATTTCTTCAACTTACCACTTTTCTATTAATAAACTGTCCCCGGCGTTTGTGAAATTTAGGTAGTCAGTGTGGGTGTTGAATTAAAATAAGCTTTTTCTTACATAAATTTCAGTTCTGTTTTTTATTCTTTGGCTATTTCAGATCCCTGTTTGAAATCAATGTGCTTTTTTTACTGCTATCTAAAAGTGCACTTTTAGCAAGTATACTGTGCAGGGGAACTTTATAGAAAAATACTTCACTTTAATATTGCAGTTTTATACTCTATCTGGTAAGGCTGAAAAAAGAGATCAAGTTCCACGAATCCAAAGGCCTGTTAGGAGTTAACTGATAGTTGAGTTTGAAGCAGATAAAAAGAAATTTCGGGAGTTCAAATAATTTGTTGCACATTTTCTTCTTAATCCCATTGTCCTTTTCCGTAGCTTCAGCATCATGTGGTGGAGAAAGCAGTGCTATGGCTACCACAGCAGGAGCTGGGGTTCTTAAGATGGGACGGTTTCAGGTAGGAGATGTTAAACTGATTTGACTGTGCATACAGGATCTTTGCTGAGCAGTTCCTGCCAGCTCAGTGTGCCTCATGGTGGGCTTGTCTCTTGGGAGAAAATGTCCGTATTGAGCTTGTGAATGCAGTGCTTTGTGCAGATGCTGTTTTCATTCAGGGCAGAGGCTGCACTAGATTATGTAGGTCTAGAATTGTGAATACAGCATTTCATCATGTCAGGCCTTAGCCGTGTAACGGTTGGCCTTGGTCTTTAATGTTAACTGCTTTTTGGCTAACAATGCTCAGATGTTCGCTGTATTATGTCCTGTTTGTGAAGGAAGTCCCCTCTGAATCTGCTGTGCTTCTTGGAGTTAATCCTCCAGCTTGCTTAGAAGTACTATTTTGTGTGGCAGTGTGTTACTTGGAGGGAAGCGGTATCTTGCTTTGTGGCGTACCAAGGAAAAAAGTTATTTTTCCCTCTCAGATGCATCTTACTATTGAGGTAGATAAAAGCATCATGTTAAGAAAGAACTAAAAGTCTGCTTGATTGCATTTCTATTCTAGGTATCCGTGGCAGTGGATGATGTGCTAAAAGAGGGTGACAAACCTGAAACTAAGCTGGTGCAATTTGAAACCACCTCCACTGATTCTTCATCTCTTTCTGGCAGTAGCCCAGAGAGTACACTGGTAAAGCAGGCTGGCAGTCGGAAAAGTGAGGCTGTCGCTGACTCTTCCTTGGATGTGGTAGATGGCATTCCTCAGGCAGTTCCTGTGCTGCAATTACCAGTGGATGTTGGTCATCCTACTAAGGTCGGACGCTTTCAGGTAACAACAACAACGGATCAAGTGGGGCGCTTCTCGGTGTCAAAGACTCAGGATGAGGTCAGCTGTGCAGAGAAAGAGCCAATGACTCTTCCTCTCTCTGTGGACTTGGAACAAGTTGCTTCTTCAGCTGCAGCTCCAAAGAAAGAGTTGGAGTCAAGGCAGTCCCCACACATGAATGGTCCATCCTCTGAACCGGAGGCCGCCTTCTTAAGCGGGATGGCTAAGGATTTGGATGATGGCTCAGGGAGCCCAGACTCCCTCCAGCCCCTGGGGTCGAAGATCAGCCTCCCTGTTCAGAGCCTTAGCAACTCATTCAACTCTTCCTACATGAGCAGCGACAATGAATCGGATATTGAAGATGAAGACTTGAAATTGGAACTCCGTCGGTTACGGGAGAAGTAAGGCTTTTTTCCTTGTCTGATCATGTATGAAATATATGTAACAGGATTAATATGAATTTCATCTGTACTTTACTTTTCACAAAGAACAAAAGTGAAATTTTTAAAAGACTCAACCTTTGCTAAGTGCCAGGACCCACTGTCAGTGTTTATGTGGAAAGTAAGATGTTTTTAGTGGGCAAGTAGTACGTAATTACAACAAAAAAGGTATATACATGTTTGCTGTGCTTAATTTTCTAACCTGTAACCTTGTGTTGTATGTGTTTATATGTAGATTTATTGCTTCACTGTGGATAATACTGCAGATGTATTGAAGCTTTTGCGTATCACTGAAGTTTAGTAGTTAATGGGAATAGTGGTGTCTGATTTGAAAATGGCACATAACTCTCCGCGTTTCTGACATTTCTAATGGTTCTTCTTTTCCTGAAGAGTCCTTGTTGGCTTAGAAAAAAATTTAAAGTCAAGCAATGTAACCCACTAATTTATTTATACTGAAAGCTGAACATTTTTTAGGGCAGCTAGCAATTTTAAATCTTGTGTTTGCAACTGCTCTGAAAAAAAAAAAACCTGAGGAAATACAAATGTAAAAGTCTCCAAGGCCATGTGTCTCAGAAAATGAGTATTCTAGCTATTCCTGTAACATTTTAATGCAGAATGATTTGATTTTCTACAGTACGTGTATGTTCTTGTTTGTACTTCCATTTATTCTGGTTTTATGATTACAATGTTGGGAACTTTGTGTTGGAATTCTAGCCAGGGTTAGGGCACAATTGAAAATGGCAAGTGTTATGCCACGTGTGTTCAGTGGTTATTTGTGGAAAAGATTTATTTCCTCCTTTCTTAAATGTTAATGGGAGTTTGACCAAAGTAGCTGGTCAAGCTTGACTGGAGGGGAGGGATTGTATGCATGCATGTATATACATATAATTTTTGTAAGTCATACTCTTGTAACTTGTTAGGCACCTTAAAGAGATCCAGGAGCTGCAGAGTCGCCAGAAGCAGGAAATTGAGTCACTGTACATGAAATTGGGAAAGGCCCCACCTGCAGTAATTATTCCACCAGCTGCACCCCTTTCAGGAAGGAGGAGACGACCTACTAAAGGAAAAAGCAGCAAGTCCAGTCGTAGCAGCTCCCAGGGAAATAAGAGCCCTCAGCTATCAGGTAAGACTTTCTTCAATTTTTTTGAGTAGATAAACCAGACAAGGTACCATCCCTCATTCTTAGATCTATGCCTGTGTCTGTCTTGCCTTTTGGAGGGGGGAAGTGTGTGTCTCAGTTCCTCCACTGCCCGGATTACTAGATCATTTTTGAATTTTTTTTGGTAGTCTTGCTTGTGACTTTTGCAATCTACTAAAAGATACTGTTACGTTGTTCTGTAAGAGCAGTTTTAAAGTTGTGATTTGTATTTTTTTTAGAGATTAGTCATAGGGCTCTAACTAGGAAGAAAAGTGTAAATTTACATTATGGGGGAAAACGTTGATTTATTTTTTTACTTTAAGATGAACTGCTCTTGTTGCCTCCTGAAACTGATTTTGCAGAATGGGGCTGGTCTCTTCAGTCATCTTCAGAGCTTTTTTTTTTTCTACTTTAGTAGCACTTAAGCATGGTATTAGTAGTGTCCTTACATTTCAGAGACTTAGTCACAGTTCATGGATGTTAAAGTAGTGATTTTTTTAATGGAGTTGCAATTTTTTTGTACTTAAAAATTGAGAAAGTTTCAATTGTCAGGGCTTCCTTTCTTACTAAAACCATTTTTATAATAAACAGAACTCGGAAAAATAGTTCTGTTTACTGTTTGAATGACGTGGATATCAGATGCTTGCTGGATAATTGTAGATGTCTCTCAAATCCTGTAGCACTGAGTAAACAATATTGGAGGGCCAGCACTGTGAGCAGAAATATTTGTTACTGCTTCCTGCACATTCACTTTGGTAATTCCATGTCATGCCGCAATTTCTGTATCCAGTCACCCTGGCTGCTCACTTTTGTTATATGATAGGGGAGCTATGTCTGAGCATGTGACAGTGAGCTAGCACGGAGTTGCCTTAAAACTTAAGTAAATAATTTTTCTAGTCTTACTGCTTTCTCGGAAACTGGAGTAGTTCCCTCCTCCTCTCTTGCCTGGATTGTCATGCTTGACCAGAGGATGATACCCTTTTTTCCCCCCACCACAGCACTTTTTCCTGTATCACTAGCATAATAGCTCAACTGATCATTTGAGTTACTTGGTAGTGACTTCACTCCCTAGTAAACGTTCCAGTCAAACTTACCTCTGGTTTTTTTTTTTCCTGTCCTTTGGGAATAATGCGAGAAGCTTTGAAAATGATGTGGGGAAACTGAAACATTGAATGACTTTTTGCCTTCCTTCTTCCTCTAGGCAATCTGTCAACTCAAAGTGCGCCATCAGTCTTGCCCCCACAGCAGACTCTTCATCCTCCTGGTAGTGTGCCAGAGACTGGGCAGAACCATTTGTTACAGCCCCTCAAACCTTCACCTTCTAGCGAAAATCTCTACTCTGCCTTTACCAGTGATGGTGCCCTTTCGGTACCCAGCCTTTCGGCACCAGGCCAAGGTAAGACTTTAAATGGGATTAGTGTGGAGTCTTGCACCTTTGTTACTGGTGAATGAATGACCAACTTGATGACACTTGATTTTTAATACGTAGCGTGAAGTAGATTGCTAGCCTCCAACCTATGTGTGGAGGCTGATAAGGGTGTTTTTTGCAACTGGATTTCTACCTTCTCAAGTAGGTGAAGTGTGAGGTTGTTGAAGTAATGAATATATAGCGCATGGCCCTGTCTGCTGTAATGAAAGCACCAAGGAGAATATAAAAGAATGCAGTATGGTGGTGGCAAGCAATGTTCTGCTGACCTGGGGGAAAGGTAGTGGCTGAAGGGGTGAAGGGACAGATGAGAATGGGGAGTTGGAAATGGGAAGTGAGACTAAGGAAGGGGCAGAGCAGCTTCGGTGTTAACAGATAATTGAAATGGTAGGAAATTTCTGAAGTCTCAGAGTCCTTTTAGACTTCCAAACTGCTTTGGATGTTTCTGTCAATGGAATTTTTAACAATAAAAGGTAAACGAGGCTCATATTCTGCAATTGTGAGTTAAAGACTTATCCTGGAAGGAAGAGTTAGTATAGGAGGATGGAATGGTGGGAATGATAAATTGTTCATTTACTCAAGTTGTGGATTGCTTGTTATTAGTTAGTATGTTATCAAATAATTTCTCAGACACAGCTCTGATATATTTGTTAGGGATGGCTTTTTTTGCTTGCCAGTCATTAAGGGGATGATAGCTTGATTCCTTTACTTCTCTCAACTTAGCTATTCCAGTTTTTTTTTTTCCCCTAGAACATCTTTTTGAAAAGCTTTGCCATAGACTGATCGAATACATCAATTCTAATGCATGTTTTTGCTGAAATTGGAGAAGTTTAGACAGAAAATGGAAACAGACTTTTTCGGAAGAATTTCCTGTAGAGGTTTTTTTAATGAACTGTTTCAAGTATTTTGGAGCTACTTGAATTATCTCCCTGTATCTAGAGTTGTGCAGTACCGTTTTAAAATTGGATACTTTTGCCAGGTTTTGTCTTTCCCATAGATTGCAACCTTATTGCTGGGTTATGTACTGGAGAGTAACACTGCAAACTTGGCCTAATGTCTGGAGGTACTGGAGGGAGTCTCTTCACTCCATATAGCGTCTGCATACTCCTTGGTCCACACTTTGAGGCTTATTCTTGTGTGTCACGTTAATGCATTTCACCCTTCCAACCTCAAGTTGCTAACATCTTGTAGTGGTGTTCTGTCTCTTCTCCTCTCCTTTCTTTGTTCTTCCCGTTTTTGTTTTCTCACAGGCTGTGCGAAGTTTAACTGTGCATCTGAGAGAGTGACGTTCAAGCCTGGTGGCAGGAGGACCCGATTTCTGAGTACGCCCTGCTTGGCTCTTTGTGTGTAACACCTTTACTCCTTCCTTGTCTGTTTTTTGTTTTGTCTTTTTGTTTTTTCTGCTGCTTGGATTTGTTTCATGCAGCCCATTCTCATCTGCCACTTTGTATTCCCTCCCATCCCATGGCTCAGCTGAGCTGCTCTTAGCACACCTTTAGAAGTTTGGGTTCTCGTGTTAGGTATTCTGTGTTGTTAAACCCATAATAACAAGCACTCATTTTCTCTGAGCTTTTGGTGGAAACTTTTTCAGGACGGTTCAGTGAAATGACAGAAACTGGGGAGAGTTAGCAAGTTGTGGGTGCGTGGGCATTTTCTTTTGGCCTGCCTTAGTAATTATGCTTCAGCATAATAATATAACATAATCATGTTAGCTGAGGTGAGACTTGGAGGGGAGGTAGTCTTTCTAATGGAACAGCGAGGAAGATTTCTTTTCCAAATTATTCCTTTGTTGGACACTAACTGATGGGGGGAATATGTTGACTTCCTCCAGCAGTTCGCTTACTGTGCAAGTTGGATGTGTTTTTGCATGTTTTCAGCACTAGTGCTGATTACAGTGCAGAGCATTGATGCCACCTGTAGGCAGTTAATACAGACTTCTGATGTTCGTTAGCAGATGGATAGCTAAAGATTGAAGTGTTGAGGGTTTTAAAAATACTTAAAGAATATTTTCAAAAGATCTGTACCTACTAACGGGCCCAGGTTTAGAAGTTTTTACTGTGAATGGGAGATATACTAAATGTGCAACGAAGAGCAGTAAAGGTGGGTAAATAGACGTCTTCAGACATCCTGTCAACCCTCACGAGTTACCTTGCAGCCCTTTTCAAAATCCTTTCATTTGTACTTACATTAGGTCAGACTTACAAGAGAGCCTCAAACTTCTGATGTGATTGAAATAATGATACGCTTGAGCCGAGGCTGCTGATGTGATGCTTTTTACTGGGAGTGCTGCAACGTCTCCCATGCTGCTTCTGCAGGCTGGACCCCTTAAATGTCTGACATTTGTTTCCCACCCTCCGGAATGACTTGATAGGAGAAGGCTTTAAGTGCTGTAAAGAGACCCTCAGTCGCTGCACTGCATGACAGTACCACGCATCTGTAGCATCTGTCTCGCTACAGTTGGCAGTAGCACAGCTGAGCCAGAGAGCTGTGTGCAGGAACTAGGCCTGGCCTGCCGCAGAGACAGCTGCAATGCAACCAGCTCCATCCTCTGAGAAGGGAGTGAGTCAGAGGGAGGGGATGTTTTTTCCTGGCTGTTCAGTTTTTCAACGATACCTCTAGCCCACTTCAGTGGATTCATGGGGATGTAAGTACTAATGGTATTTAATTTTTCAAACTGAGCAGCTGTAAATGTTTTTGCTAAGTATTAATGTGCAGATGTGCACTGACATCTGCAATCTCAAGATTTATGGCTCCTTTCTTGGAAGAAGTTAAATTCTTACCAAAGCTAACTCTAAAGTCATCTTTAGTCTGGCCTGTCCTTTTTTGGGGTAAGGAATATAAAGAACAGCCATTCCATTTCTAGAATCGACAATGAAGTGAATATATGAGAGTATCACTTACAAGGCTTTGGCTTGATGCAAATTGGTCATCTGTCTCTAAGAGTACTTTGGCATGTATCTCTCTTGCTTATGGGACTGGTGCTAAGGGAAATGGATTCCTTTTGAAAAGTGTGTTGTAGCTGTCCTGTAAAAGCAGGTAATACTTGGCATGGCGCAGCTTGGCCTGGCACTTGGCTTATTGCAGGTTGCTTGCTTCCTGGAGTCTTATCCTTGAAATGCTGTTGCAGACTGTTGTGGCGAGTGACGACCAGAGAAGGTGCTGGGTTAGAATCAGCGGTGTTGAGGAAACAGTGCAGTAATTCATGCTTTTAACTGTGCAGCTGGAGAAACAGAGTGGTACAGCTTGGCAGGGAATGCCTGAACTATTCCATGGATCTGAGAAAACAGGGTGACAAACTAAAAGCACTTAACCTGTCAAATCTTTCTCATGTTGTAAACTGGTTGAACTTTGATAGTTGTAAAATTCTTCCTACCTCCTGACGAAAATGGAATATGTACTTGCTTTTCTTTTTGTGGTAACAGCCAGTTGTGACAGTAAAGTCTCCCGACATTCTTTGCTACCATTTGGGAATTCTGAAGAATAAACGTAGGAGGCTGGGCCTCTTCTCTTTCTGAAATTACAACTGGTTCAACTGTCAGACCAGTCTTTGGGTTTTTCCTAGAATGTCTCAGCAGTGACTGCAAGAGCCCTGCTGTGCTGTGTCCTCTGTTTCTCACCAAGCTTTTTGTACTGTTTGCTGATACTAAACATTTCTCACTGTTTCTCTTATCTTTAACAAATTACTCTCTCTTTGTGCTTCAGGGAAGATGGTGAAAAAAGTCTGTCCTTGCAACCAGCTCTGTAGTAATTATCTTATTTCTGTTATCTCCGATTCCTGATTGTAAAGCTATTTATTCATTGGCTTTTTCTGGTCACTGAAGCCTTACCTCCCTGACTCTGTCTCCAGCACAGCATCTGTCTTGTCTATGTTGTGCCCTCTAATGTGTACTCTGTCATTAGTACATTGAATAGTCCGGCTATTACTCTTGCAGACAAGTGGACGCAGGCAGAACCTCGCCTTCACTGTGGAGCTCTTTGCTCATCGCTAACGAGAGCGAGTTGAGCATCGGGGTCAGTTGCTCGCTGTAATGTGCTAGAGTTGCACCTTTGAGCAGCTGGTTTGTTTACAGATCTGATGGGGCTTGCCACCTCAGTGATGGATCCAACTGCAGACACTCCTTCAACATTTTAAAAGAGTAAGAGTAAGCCATCAGAGATTTCTAGTGTCTCTCCCAAAGCAAGAGATGTTTAGAAAAGCCTGTGTGTGCTCCTGTCACTTAAGACTGTTTTAAAGGTGTCTCTTGACTGCTGGTTTGGGGTGGGGTGGAAATAAAAGGGCAGAATGAAGGCATTATAGGTAGCAGGCTGGAGAGAGGGAAGCCTGTTTCACTTCAGATCCTCATGTCAGAGCAGAACTGGGGACGGCTGCTGTGACCGAGCAGGAATGTGGGGGGGTTGTTTCCACTGAATGCTGCAAGTTGAAGCACTTCCTTCTCAGACTCTTCTGGATGGCAGTTTCTGCAGACCGTGACTACATCAGAGCTAAAATGTGAAATTCCTGAGAAGACATTTTTTAAATTGACATTACGTGGGAGCTTTAGTAATTGTGTAGCTCACCTGTAATGGTGTAGGCTGGTCTGTCTGTGAGGAGATCCCTAACAAAATCACTTTTGGAGACAGCTCCCTCCCACCTTTCCCACCCTGAAGCAATCCAGTCCTTTTCAAAACACTTAAACTTTCCTAAATGATCTTTCACATCTTCAGCTGAATGCGCTGTCGTATATACCTTGATTAATTCTCTCCCTTCTGTGGCCTGAGGAAGCTCTCCAGCGTAGGTCCAGAATCCAGTGTGCTTACTGATTAAAGTGGAAATGTGAAATATCAAAAGCAGATCCTGGCCATCGTGAAGAGGATGAGGGCGAGTGTGTCAATCCCTGCATGAACCCTCATGGCGGAATGTGATTATTACTGGTTTTGGCAGCTCCCCCCCCGAGTACCTCTTTCTTGCTTTTGCCTCATTTGTCTTCAATTTCACCTTTCACATCATTGCTCTTATTAAATAATTGTATTCTGAGTCCTTTCCACACGATGCATGCTTAAGGTTCTTGTTTCACTGTAGATTTTCCTTGCCACCTTACAGTGTGTTCCTATTACTCTTCATCCGAGCTGGAGCTGCACACCCTGGTCAGGGACCTTATTCTTTCCTTTCCGTGTGTACCGTTGCATGCGTCTGCCTGCCCGTAACAACCCAGGCCGGGAGCCACTTCCATGCTTGAGCTGGAGCTGGTGGGAGGCATATGTATCCCTCCCTCCTCAGCACTACTAGAGGTAGTAACACTTTGCTTATTTGTCCTGCGTAGTAAGTACGTCACCTTCCTAATTCACTCCTCAATATGAAACATTCCTGCAGGGGTTTGGAGCCAGTTCTTTCTTTGATACAGTGGTTGCAAGGAATGTGGCTGATAGCCAGGGAAAGTGGAACAGCTGAAGTAGCTGTCAGGCAAGAGACAGCGACTCCGTCATTTGGCCTGTGTAATAGAGATTTTTCCTGCTGGCATTTTTGATGCTCTGCTTTTAATCAGTTTTTCTTCAGAAATGTCTGCCATAAACTCAGGTTTTCTTGGATTTCCCAGTTGCAGTCTTCAGAGTGAGCAAGTAAAAACATTTGAGGAACTTTGAGAACCAAGTAGGTGAGGATGTTCCTTGCTGGGTTCAGCACTGCAGTGGCCAGATACTTATTTTGTTATATTTGATTGGTTTTGTAATAAATGGATTTGTAAAATCTAGATTCATTCCACCTTTACCATGCCCTTCAGAAAAAAGTCTGTTGCCCTAGTGGTTAACCATCGTTTCCACATCTGTAAATGAGGATACCTTGCAATACTGCTGGGAATTTAGGAAGCTGACTTGATAATATACGGTTTCTTTGATTCCTGTTATGAGGTCTGCCTTTAAAAGGCTTAAATTGGAGTGCAGTTGCATGTTTATAAATGTGAGGAGGACAGTGAGGCTGTCTAAAACAAAGCTGCTAGTTTGTTTTTTTTTTTCTACAGGGTAATGTTCAGCAAGCTTTCTAGCAGAACCGAATCCTGGTATTTGTGTGAAGGGGTTTTAGTGTTCTTGCAATCAGCCCAATGAACAGAAAAACTTGTCAAAGCATGTCTGAGGAACTACTCTCATTTCTGCCTTCTTTAAGCTGTGTTAGTTTGTTTGCATCTGAAATGCTTGTTCTTCTGACATAGGAAATCTGAACATAATGGCAAAAAATGCTTTCAGAGGCAAAAAGCAATATTTAATGCAGTGCAGACTTCCCCTGCTGATCCTGGCTGTTTGGTGGATGAAGACAGTCCCATCTGGTTATCCTCAAGAACATAAGTATGGCAGCTATTGGAAACAACAGTTGCTGTTTCTAACTGTGGCTTTTTTGTGTAATCTGGGTGAATTTTTCTCTTCGTTTTACAAAGTGGAGATAATTTGCTACAGAGCAGCTGGCAATGCTGATTGTACTGCTCCTCACTCAGCATCCAGCATTGTCCTCCAAGGTGGGATTGACCTGTGCCAATAGTGGTTGCTGCTAATTTAAAAGGTGTAGGATGAGAGAATGACATGACCGTACTGTCATTCAGTGCTGAAATCTAATCTCCTTTTTCCTCTGCAAAGACCTGTAGGCTGCTACCATTCCCCTCTTAAGATGACTACTTGCAGCACTTCTTGAAAAGTAAACATATCTATGAAATACCCTTAATCTGAGAAAATGCCTGTAGGAGTCCTTGTAGTTCCCACTTCAGTGTGTCCTGGAATTGAGACTTAGAATTAATCTGCATGGCGTTTTAACTGGCTCTTTATTGGTCTACCATTACCGCAATTATTAAGTTTACTAGAGAAGGATGGTCTTTAACCTAAGTCTTGATTCCCGTTGTTTGTGTTTGTAGGGACCAGCAGCACTAACACAGTTGGGGCTACGGTGAACAGCCAAGCACCCCAGTCTCAGCCTACTGCTATTGCCTCAAGCCGGAAAGGGACTTTCACAGATGACCTGCACAAGCTGGTAGATAACTGGGCCCGAGACGCCATGAACCTGTCTGGCAAGAAAGTTGGCAAAGGGCATAGCAACTATGAGGTAAGATGTCATCCGTGAACGTTTATTGTAGCAAGAAACGGTCGGTGCCGTTGCTATCTCACTAGAGCGTCAAACACAGCTAGAGTACGGTTGCCGCGTAGCTTGAACCAGTTGCTCTAGAAAACTGTTGGCTGTGTCTTTTGTGGGCAGGATTGTATCGTCCGCTACGGAAGGGAGGGGGATAACTAAGAGGAAGGCCATGGCGCGCTCTTATAAACATCCACCGGGAACGGCTTGTGGACCAAGGGGTGAGCCTGTGGTTTTTGAGCACCGTTGTGTAACTTTTCTCGGGGGCTGGGTTTTCTTTCAGGGCCCTGGAATGGCAAGAAAATTCTCGGCACCAGGTCAGCTCTGTATCTCTATGACATCTTCCCTGGGTGCTACGCCCATCTCTGCAGCATCAGCTACCTCTTTAGGTCCCTTCACAAAGGCTATGTGCCCTCCGCAGCAGTACGGTTACCCAGCAGCCTCTTTTGCCGCTCCGTGGAGTGGGACGGGGGGCCCAGCGCAGCCGCCGCTCGGCCAGTTCCAGCCCGTAGGCGCCGCGTCTTTGCAAAGCTTCAACATCAGCAATTTGCAAAAATCGATCAGCAACCCTCCAGGCTCCAACCTGCGGACCACTTAGCCGCGCTCGGCGACCGTGCTGGCTAGACCTCGGGACAGGACGTGGGGAGGGAGATGGGGCCCTGTACCAACTACTAGTGCTGCAATGAACTGGTAGCTTGCCGACTGGGAGTGGATTTCTCTTTTCCGACCATTGCTGTCGACTCTCTGTGAAGGGAGTTTCCCCACACACTTTCAAGGGGGAGGAGGATGATCAGCATCCTTACGATGGGACAGTGCTTTTGACCGAGGGGTTCTGCTCTCGTTTGGAACGAGAGCTGTGAAGAGAAGCCACGGGGTCAGTTAACGCAGCCTTGCTGTAAAATGTCTCCCTGGTTTGAGGCCGAATCCACACGTGTTGAGGTGGGAGAGCTGAATCCTAGCATGAGGCTTTAGCGCGCTTCTCATCTCTCCCTGAAGAACCAGGACCAGGAGAAAAGCTGTCCAAATCCCCCTCCTCTCCCTCTCCCCCCGTCAATCGTATCTGGCTCCGTCGTGATGGGGCACACGAATGGACTTGCAGTGCAGCCCGTGCTTGATAGGTCATTACTGCTTTAAGTAAGATATTAACAGCTTTGACTGCAGCATTAGAGCAATTTAAATTGTTTAAAAAAATTTAAAAGTTCCCTGCGGACATGTACTTACCATCAGTTTTGATGTGGAAACACTGTGATATATAAATGTTGTTGGACAACAGTAGTTTAAAAATGAGTGGAATATAGAGGGTTAAAAAAGTTAAAAAGAAAAAAATGGGAAAAAAAGCTAGCTATATCCTTACACTTATTGGAGACACTTTAACTTTTTCCTTTGTATTTTCATTGTATTAGATAAATAAATGTGAATGTAAAATTGTATAAATTAATGTACTTGAATACTTGTCTGTTCTCCCAGTATGCTTGCTGGATATTTTAGTGCCTTGGACTTCTCTTGCTTCTGCAGTTAGCATCGTCTTCCCAGCAGAGCCCCAGGCGGACGGAGGGCAGGTTCAGAGAAGGGTGGATGACGTGTACCTAGTGACTGGGACATCCGATTCATTTAGTGATGCCGTTACTGTGCAGAGTCGGCGGACGGAGGGGGAAGCCACGGAGGCAGCGCGCCGGAGCGGCGTTCTGCGTGCTGGGGAAGCTTGTCCAGGCGGGCAGATCTGAAGTTGCTGGTGTGACGGGCCAGGTGGGGCGGGACGGGACAGAGGGTGGTGGGTGAAGCTGAACCCAGACTAACCAGTATTGTCTACGGAGGTGGGAGGTCTGGATCAGAGACAGAGAGAGGATGGGGAGAACGTGTATCTTTTGGGAAAGGCCCAACTTAAGATGCAGTTTGACTCCACCTGCGAAGTGGTAGAGACGTTTGGTCGGGATGTGACTTGAGGGAGAGGTGCCGTTGCTCGTTGGCATGGGCTTCTCTGCTGGGATTGCTTTTCTTACCTTTTTTTCGGTAAAATCCATTGAAGCCAGGAATAGACTGTCCTGGTGCAACGTCCATTGCCGGCAATGGATGTACTTGAAACAGCCGGCATCAAGAAGTTTCCTCTGTCTTATTTGGAGGAGTTAGGATTTTGTTCACTCTGACAAATTTCAAGCTGGTACCAGGACTGTAACTATCTGTCACCTCTGAGTAACTGTACTGTACCTTCTGCTTTGGTCATTCTCCCTTTTCATGTTTAAAAAATACTGGTTTCCTCTTCAAAGTAAAAATAATACCAGCCAGTATTTACGTAGTGCTGCAAAAAGCTGTGAAAGATGAGAGGACTGCTCCCTGGTCCTGGGGAGCAGCTCGCCGGTATCCTGGAAGCTGGCGCATCACGGAGATGTTGCTTGCCTGAACCTTTTTTTTTTTTTTTCCTGGGAGCGCTATTCCCCCCTGGAGCCTTAATAGGGAGTTTTTCTGTCTGCGGGTGTTCTCACTCTTTTATTTTTACAAAGAAACGCTCAAGATCCGTTCCTTTCCTGTCACTTTTTTTTTTTTTACAGCAGTTTTGGCAGCAAGGGCAGGTATGGGCTGGAGATGGACGCCTGAGGGTGAAAGCTAGGGGCGAGGTGGCGGGGCTCCCAGGTCCTTAGATGCGGGGGTTTATTCTTTGTAACTAACTGAAGCGCAGACCAGAGCTATGGAAGGAGAGAGGAGGCTCGTGGCGTGCGTGCGGCAGAAGGGGGGAGAAAGCAGGGGTCCCTGCGGCTGGAGTGGGGCGGAGAGCCTCTGCTCCTCCGGAAGGCGCCCAGCGCGAGGGAGAGGGCGCGCTCGGGGGACAGGCGCGGTGACGAACCCGGGGCGGTGATGAAACGAGGGGAATATTCGTGACAGGGGAACCAGTTGGCTGGATGCAGCACGGGGTTATTTAATTTTGATCTAATAAGTTTTTGAGGTCGTTTTTTCACTTAATGTTATGCAAGAACTGGTTTTATTTACCATTGATTCCCCCCTCTCCTGTGGATGAATAACTGAAGTCTAGAGGAATAAACTAATGCTACTGAACTGTTAAATTATTTTGTTTAATATTACACTTTGAGTATCTTTTTCCACATAAAATCGGTTTCTGAATTACAAGCGTTTTCTTTACATTATTTAACAATGTACACTGTAAAAAAATAAAAATAAAAAAAATAAAACGAAACTTTGGGCTTCCCTGGCCGTAGTTAGTTGTATGTTTTGCACTAAACCCAGGCACTGCGCTGCTTGTATGACTGCGCTTCGTGCTGCAATTTGTTACCTTTGTAGACTATTTAATGAAGTCATTCAAATAAACCAAACCTGCTTTTGTTGAGCTGTGGGTTTTCTTGTTGAACAGCAGGTTCCAACCTCTCCGTCCTCTTCCGGCAGCGATTTAACCGTTACCCAATTTATCCGTTCATCGCAGGAAAGTACAAGAAACCCATTTTAATGAGACCCTTAACTTCTCAAAAGCAGTGATCAGCAATGAGCCATTGGCCTTTTAACAGCATACTCCGAAAGAAGGTACTATAAAGAATAATTCGTAGCATGGATCTTCTTTACGAGAGGAGGGGCCTAAGGGCAAGGGAGGGAGAAAGCGGTGACGGACAAGGCATAAGCAGTACGATTGCTCTTACGGCTGAGACTGTCAAGAAGCTACCAAACAGCAGAGGAACACACTCAGCTGTGGCAGCCAAGAACTCGGCTGTGGAGCACAGGCGGCGCTTCCCTCACGGTGGCTCTCCGCTTCCTTCTGGCAGTGGAGCTGGAGCAGGGGCTGCTGCGAGGGCCGGGGAAGCGCCCGTCCCGGGCACGGAAGGGTCCCGCTCCTTTCTGGCGGGTGCGGAAGGGAGCAGGGATGTGCGCCTGAGGTGCTGGGGAGAACAAGCTTTTTCCTGTAGCTCTATGATAGGGATTCCATCCCCAACTTTGCAACCGTACCCGTAGAGTAGAAGAGTGGAACTACTTTACAGGGTCATTCTCAAACAGCTGTAGACTTGCAGGAGTTACTTGTGATTTCTAAACACTAATTGCTGCTGCATTTCTTTCCATCTTAAGAACAGCTTCTGGTAGGAGTCATGCTGCTCAAGGCTTTACAGGGGAAAAAAAAGCTCCAAGTGTAACTTTGACTGCCCTTTTAGAAGGGACCAACCCCGAGAGGCTTATTGCCCTGGTTTCTCTTAGAGGAGGCACGGCTACGTTTGCACCGGTTCTGTAGTGTCGAGAAGGCTGACGCAGTCGTGTTTATCTGAGACTTTCAGTTTTTTCGTTGTAAAAGTTTGGAGCGGCTTTGAATACAGTAATTCGGAATGCCTGCACGTTCCCTTCCTAACAGGTATCTGATTTCAACAGGGAGCGCGTGACTCAAACGTGTGGTATGTATTCCTTCCCCGAGCCGCTCTGAGCGCAGCACTGAATCGGAGAGAAACCAGTACGGTGAAATGTGAAACTATTTGCTAGATGTAATCTATTACAGGTAATTATAATTTGTCCTATCTTTCCATACTGAAGTCAGTCCTTGTTCTTTGTCGTGTTGAGGAGGGACGTAGAGGATCTCTTAAGGAAAAAGGGCTGATTAAGTGGTGGAGGTCAAGTAGGAGGACCAGGAATAAATAAATGCTGAATACTTCTAATGTGGTTACACTTCACTGCTTTAAGAGACTTGACCAGACAGAGCAGTGATGGCAAAGCCCAGGAACAAGGTCCTGTTTCAAATCTGACGTTGATTTAGGGGTTGGACTGATCAAAGAATTTGTGTAAATTTTCCTGGTCCAGCTCTAACTTCCAGTCCTGCGGAATCATCCTGCTGGTCTCCAGCACTGCACTTCTGAAAAACACTACTGTATCCAGTCCAAAATACTGCTTAAAAATTCTTTCTTTGACCTTACTGGAAGGAACAGCTGTTGCTCTGCTCCGAAGTTTGAAACCCACTTGGAAGTTTTCTGTTGCCCACCTTACAGCAGACGCAAGGCTGCACAGACGTGGGGGCAGGCTCTTCACCTTCCTACTTGTCAGTAGTCAGACTGTGCTCGCTTCTTTGAGCTTGTTAAACAGGAAATGAGTTGTAATGGTTCGAAGGGTACAGAGGCATGAACAGCCACGAGCAGAGTTTGTTCTTCAAATTTCATGTTTATTTTTATATCGAAAAGGGTTGAAAGCTTATTTAAAAACAAAAGTGCAGCTCCCATTCATTTTACAAAGGGTCCAAGCAAACCCTGTCTGAGAGGCTATGGGCAACTCCCGGGCAGCAGTCCCAGCCCGCTCCTGCCCCTGCTGCCCTGTAGCGCAGGCACGGCTGAGTGAGGCTGCTGCTGCTGCTGCTGCTGCTGCACGGGCATCCGATCCGGCTGAGGAGGAGCAATGGGCTCCGACCCCGTTTGTGCAGGCACAGGGCAAACGGCTGGGCCGCGCATCAGAGGCAGGCGCTGCCGCGGCTTCACACCCACAGCCTGACCGAACGGGCGGCCACAGCATGCGGGCCTTGCCGTCTGAGCGGAGCCCACCCTTCTCCCCGCCTGACTGACCCTCTCTTTGTGCTGACATGCAACACTGGGAGAGAAAGGAGCTATGAATTGCATCTCATTTTAAAGATTAATTCTGTTACCATTTCAGGTGTAACGTCAGCTTGTAATGCAGCCACAAGTCTAGGGCTGCAGAAGCACAAATGATGATTGCTTGTTTATATAAAAAGGCATCTGAAACATGTAATAACCTAAAAGGACTTTAAGTTCTTGCTGGCTGTATTAAAGTCTTCTGTGTTGCTTCACCATAATATACAGGAAAATCCATTAATGCATTAGGCTTCCTCGCATAATTTGAACAGCCAACTGCAGTCTTCTGATGTAAGCTGGTATGGAAGTAACGATACCGCCAGGTGTCTTACGTAGGTTCTAGCCGCCTTTTCTTCAAGCTTTGACTTCTCCTGTGGGGGCTGCACTCTGCCAAACAGGGAGATGATTGATAGTGAGAAATGCAAGTTTCTTAGAGCTCTTTTTCTGCTTCTAAAAGTGCTCCTCCATTCTTTTTCTAGCTCTTCCTTGATAGGACAGTTGGATGGAAAAAACAGCTAGCTCTCCTAGCCCACTACTGCAGCATCTGCAGCCAGCTCCAAGAAAAGGAGGATGTGTCTCCCACTCTGGTTTACTGATCTAACAGAACTGCTTTCAAAGCCAAGAGCCTGTGTTAAGACAGAACTCGGTCGTGTTTTGGTAGCACGTACCTGGGGCGTTCTGGCTGGCACAGCTGCTGCGGCTCACCGCTGTAGCAGATGGCTGCAACTGCGCAAGTCTAGCGGAAGCTTTGTGGTAATTCATTCTGTGAGGGGTCCTGTTACGAGCAGTCATTTGATGACGTCCCCGGGGTGTTTCAGGTGTCTGGTGTCCAGCTGATGGGTCTGCCATTTTGTGATCCATTATCTTCAGATCAGTGGTCTCCAAGGAAATGTCCCAAAGTTCAGGATCATCTAGAACGAATGAAAAAGTGATCAAACCAAAGAAAGACAACGGTATCGTACTACAGGAATGACAGTAACTCCAGGACCAGCCCACTCTTTTCCTACAAGCGGTGGCCACTACGAAAGTGCGACTATAAAGCTGCTTTTAGGTCAGTGCACAGGAGGGCAACGGTACTACCCCTTGTGCTCCCGACTTAAGCAATGTCCAGGCACTGTGGTGTAAGTAAGTGTGACCCAAATAGCAACGGCTATGATAAGACACCCCCTCATCCCCACAAATGTTCTGTTTCTGTGCAATATCACCTGAGGAAAAGGGTTTACTGACCATGTGTAACAACTCTCTACTGAAAAGCGTGATGTACAACCCCTCATAGTGAGGGACATCGTTTCCCTGCCGCTCAAGCAAGGTTTGTATTGCTACGATCAGACTCATGCTTGCACTTCTATTATTCCAACCTCTTCAGAACTTTTACCTTTATGCCATACTCTGAAGAGCTGATTTAAATGCTAATGATTTAACCCACCATTACTCATCACTTTTTGGCTGACCTGCAAAGAACTCCTCTTCTATTGCTAGTTCCTGTTGTACTGCTGCTGGAGTGCTGTGCTTTACAGGAGGACTGGATGTTGCTGGATGGAGGTGACATAAGAAGAGATTAA
The DNA here is from genome assembly GCF_047370975.1 of Nipponia nippon. Taxonomy (NCBI): domain Eukaryota; kingdom Metazoa; phylum Chordata; class Aves; order Pelecaniformes; family Threskiornithidae; genus Nipponia; species Nipponia nippon. The sequence continues at coordinate 68,293,087 of NW_028262347.1, forward strand.
TATTAGAAATACAGAAGAACCCTTTTGCTCCTTCTTAACAGAGCATCAGTCTGAAATGATAAGCAGCAGCTGCCATCAGGTACCCTCCTTTCTCCTACAGCTGGTTATGTTTTGGTAGCAGTATGTGGAACGGTAAGATACTGTACCTGATGATGGCCGATAAGAGCAATTGTACTACTTCAAACTGTTTTTTAACCTGTTTACCCCATCCCCAAGTTCCTGCTTGCCACGCAGCCGTCCAGACTTCCCCATGAATAAAGAGCAATGTATTAGTAGCTAACGTGATAGCTATTTGCCTGCAGCCACCTCAGTGAAATGCTGCAGTCTCAGCTCAGGTGCAGCATGTTAACGGTAATGATGACAGCCACTGTGCTGCATGAAGCTTTAAGGTGGCTGGAAATTGCAGTTTTAATGATGCAGTTTTAGAGCTGACATTCCTGCCACTTTAAGAACATGGGGAGGGTGGGGGGGAGTATGATAATCCTCCTTCCTCTGGTCTCAAAGGTGTGTTGATTGTACAGTACAAAAGCAAACAAAAGTGGTCAGGCTCCTGTATTGAGGGTAACACATGCCTGCCAGTGGCTATCGTTAAAACTGTCAGTTATTAATGCCAAGTCTTACCCTGTTTGCTGCTAGGAGTAGCTACTGGAACCTGATGCTTTTTCTCCATCTGTTCCCGGAACTGTTGCTGTAGCTGCTTTTGTCGCAATTTCCGCTGGTAAGTGGCATCACACTCAATAGCCAGGGAGTCTGCGTTTCTGCCCCTCCCCACACGTAAGCACAAAGGTGAACAGGATTTCAGCAATTACATTTTATGAAGAAAAAATGCATAAAGAAATAAGAGCCAGGAAAATCTCCTACACTAGCGTTTTATGGCATCTTCCAAACTGGGCTGTCCGTGTGTTTTAAAAGGTACAGTAACTTCTAATGTAGCGTATAAAATAAATTTATAATAGCAGTCTCACCTGGAACTATTTGGCTGTTTCTGATCTACCATCACTACAGCAGCCTCTGTCTGACCGGGCTTACAAGTAGATGCCATCTCACAATGTTGTCTCCCTCCTGCGTTCTGCCTTTCCAAGCAGCTATTGTATCTTGCTTTCTCTATTTCAGGCTCATAGTCCTCTCTTTTAGCTTTGATCAAATCTAACTCAGGAGGCATCTAGTAAAGGAAAAACAGAAAACGTATTCAGAAATTTCCTTCATCAAGTTAATGAAGTATGCACAGGCTTTTTCTACAGTACTGTTGAAAAACCTAGCTTGTTTGCTCGAAGTGGAACAGTAAGTTAGAAGACTGAAATGCATTTCCAGTACAAAGTCATTCAGTTAGCGAATAACTGAATTCATGCGACTTTGTGTTAGTTTAATAGTTCAGCGCTTCAGGGCAGATAGCCCATGTCTCCCCATACTGTGCTCTCTGCGAATGAGAACAGTTGCAGATGCTCGATGCAGAATTCTACAGCTTCTCAGTCTCACAAGTCTGTTGCCGAGTCTGTGGGTTTGGCCAGTTCCGTTTTCACACTTTTATTAAAGGGCATGGCAGACCTTTACTCAGCTCTGCAATCATGAGGTCACTGAGAAACGTACACCATTCTCGTTTTATTAAAGACGGGATGGTTTGGCTCTGTGATTTTGTCTGTTAGTGGCATTGCCACAAATTTGTACTGACCCTGGCAAAGCAGAGATCTGTGCCATCTTTTGGTGAGGTGTCACTTTGGATCTGCTCCTACAGGCTAAGTTAGCTAGATGGAACTGCCTCACAGCTCTAGGCTGACTAGCAGAGTTTGGTAAATCCTAGTACGATGAAGGCAACTTTACTATGAAACTCTATGGATCAGCAGTTGTAAAAGGCTTACTTTTTCCTCTCAGCAATGTAGGTTACGGCCTAGAAGCCTACTGCCCCCAGCTGGCACACATCAGGAGCTAACAAGATTAATGTTGGTTACTGAGGTGTAACCTCAGCTAACCGCCAGGACAACTTTAATACTACGAAGACTGCTGTGTTACATCACAGCATACTTATAAATTGTGATAGCTCTGAAAGAACGGGGTTAAATTATGGTTGTCACTAATGACGATGTACATCACAATACGTTGTCTCTCCCTGGACCAAAGACCTCCACAAGAGGCATTTCTCCATGGTGTTGGTTACCTCAGAAGGTTCACTGTTTGACCTAGCGCTTCACAGAGTAAAAGAAGTAACTGCAGCTCTTCCCCTGCAAACTGAAACCTAAGGGGGTAAGGAGTCTCAAAAGCAAAGCAAGATGTAACGTGGCTTCTTACTGTTCAGTAAGGGTAAGAACCATATTATGGCAAGGCAAGTAAGTGTTCAAGTACACATCGGTTGTACGTGCTAATTCTTCATACATTCAAGGGCCACAGTTTGCCAGTAGTATTGTATCAGGTATTTAAAATAAATAAATTGCAGTGTAGATCTTTCTAACGCTATTCCTCATCCTCCAGCTGCCAAGTCCAGTACATCCTGCTCTCATAATTCAGTTACAAAATTCAGGTACCAACATATTTTTTGAAGTCAAGCAAAGGACATTTGCAGGGCCATTTGTACACTCCTCATGTGGCAAAACAAAATAGTGCTGCCTGTTTTGCTGTTCTGTGGTAAAACTTTGAAGCGACTGGCAACAGCGAAAGAGTTGTTGTGAGTCCAGTCTAAACGGTTTGGTTCACCCTTTGTAGCATAGATGCATCTAGCATTTTGCAGTGTTCTTTTGGGAAGGATCAAATTTTGTTAACTGAATGTTGAAACCACCTTTACAAATTACCTCTGCTTGAGACATCAGTACAAAAACACCATTAACAGAATAACTACTTGTTAACTATTCTAACAAGAACAATGAACACTGAGGGGTGAAATACAGGTGCACTGTAAATTTTGGTACAAGGACCACGCTGAGTTCATTTTCTGTCTAGCTGTGATGTGCATTAGGGCCTGGTGGAGCTTCAATACCGGTTAGTAGAAGGACAAAGCAACTATCAGCGCATATATTGACATGGCTACTGTATGGATTTTGCTTAAAATTAAGTGAAAGTTCCAATTACCACAAGCAGCTTTGGTATGTGACCCACCTGGTATTGTTTCTACAATATCCTGGGCAATGCATATCAAAACCTTTATTTGAAGGAGGAAGTCTTTCTCATGGAAAAACTTCCTATTTTCTGCCAGAGCTCCCTAAAGTCTGAAGAACACTCCTTTTTCCTGCTGCCCGCTGGTTGACATATAGGCTGTCAGCTTGAGAGACTTGAGGACTAAATGAAATAGCCCTGATGTTGCAGGGATGCACAGAGGAGCTGCACCTGCTTTAGGGCAGGTTACATGATAATAGATGTACTGTCTGGCTGCTCTTCTGCCTGCAGCCTCTGGTTTTATGAACTATTACAGCAATTGGCAATTGTGTCATTGTATGCAGTTATCTCTCATCCTTTTTTTCTATTCCTGAAAAAGTCCAGTAATGGGGGAATATGTCAAGTAAGTCTGATTTTTAAAATTCATAACAGCAAACTGGACTGTGCTACCACTGACAACGAGAACAAACTGAGAGATCTCTTCTGGCTTTTGCCTTATACAGGGCACAAGTATACAGTAAAGAACATGCACACAGCTTTGACAGACTCTGTTCTCCCAAGGACTTCCATTTCACCTATGTGATGAATATATGAATTGACACTGGTATCATTGCTGATACACATTTAGAGCAGAAGTGGCTCGATGGGAGTGATGAACTGAGTTGCTACAACTGACAAAGCTTAAACAGCCTTAAGAACTGCAGCACATGGAGAAAATGGCACTTAGAACGAGCTAGTTTAAACAGTTTAGTGCTTTCTATGGTAACATGTGATCTGCTATGAACACAGATGTACGCATTACTGGCACTCAACAGAGACACTTGGACAGCATGGCCATAAATTTCACATGAGATCTTGAGTAGGGTACTGTTTCTTCACCACAGTAACCTTGCCTACTGCAAATAGTAAAAACTTACAGTAGTTGTGGTAAAATGTCGGGGAAGAACTCTGTAACAAACAGTTCACACAAACTAGCAGGCAAAGCCTATTGGTCTCATAGCTGGAAACATTCAGGGATGAGATGCATTGATATCATTATTTATAATCTTTTTGATATGAAGGACCAGGAGCAGCAGCCATCTCGCAGTCCCTGTTCCAACAGTCCAAGTACTACACCTGACGTGGAAGCTTATTCACGGCTCGTAGGTAGTCTTTGTCTAGGATGCAGTTCCCAAGAGCATTCCCAAAGCACCTGAGAAATAAGAGAACTCACTGTGACTGAAAATAACACTGAATTCTCACTTAACTTCTGAAAATGTACAGGTACTGATCTTCGCTTACTTGAGCGCCCTCTTCAGTCCATCTGTTACTGCCTCCTTTCTTGCCTTTTCTAGGGACAAGGCCTTAGACTTCAGGCCTTCACTGACTCCATACCCCACATCTTCATGGTATGACCCATCCTGCAGCACAATTTTTAAAATGGTAAGTATAAGGGAATTTCTGCACTTACAACACTTCTTGTTAGATGCTGTGCTTTCCTTACTCTTAGCTGGTTGTTCTATAGCAAGGTCAATGTTTTGGACACCACTAAGTTCTCTGGTGTAATACAGCACTCGAGAACCACAGTCTGACCTATGCATGAATTTTCATTCACAGCTTTAGGCAACTGCTCACCTATAGACCGAGCAAACAAAAAAATCCACTTACCTTAAGCTGAACTTTCACAAATGCACAGACCCCCACATAGAACTTGCCGTTATTGAGATCAACAAAGTCTGGGGGAAGGAAAAGTAACATCCTAAATAACACAAAAGACTTCTGACCCACATTTATGTCTTACTTTGTCCCTTGAGGACATTCATAAACCTGTACCATACTTGCTGAATATGCCCAAGATACTCTATCATCTTCTATAAAATGGAGCATGACTTACTTATAAAATATTAACTGTAGTTTGAGAATGCTGACTTGCATATGTGCTCTGGGCATGTTACGTGATACTTTCTGGTTATTAGTGGCTAGACCTGCCAAACACTCACACCCTGCTACGACACGTATAAACTTAAACATGTGAAAGAAGGAAGAGTTGTAAACGTTACTTCTCATTCAGCTACATATCCTAAAGGTTCAAAGCATAACAACTTTTTCAGCTGGAAGCAAAGATTTAAAGTATCAATTTATAAAAACAGTAATGGAAAAGTAAACTGTCGTCTATAAAAGTAATTTCTTTCCTATTATATACTAGAAGTCTCCAGTTTGTGAAATTTTGCACAAGGTTTTATCCAGGACAGACTGCCTGAAGAGCTTAACACGTTGCAATATAACTCTCAATCCAGCAGCTCTAATCTGGTCTATTTGTTTAATTGTTTTGTAAACCTGCTAGAGGTGCCAGCCCTTTTTCTACCCAGGAATTTAAAACCAAACGTAACAGAATCCTCTGTTTCTGAATTGCTAAGGAATGACTTGTTATGGCACTATTTGAAAAAGATAGAAGTTTGAGGATGTCAGTCCTTTCTGGGCTGAAAAGGGGGGGAAAAAAGTGGTACAGAATAGATGGAAACCAATGAAGTAACTTGGTTTATGTCTAGAATCTACCAGCCTAAGCTAAGAAAAGATTTCTAAAGGCGGGGGGAAGGAAGGAGGTACGTTTATGCAGCTTTGTTGAGCTACTTCAACAACCAGCCTTCAGTATAAGCATAGCAGATCTGCAAACAAGGACAATACTCCTCTGGCAGGTATTACTTCAGCTATCGAGATGGAAGAAGCGTAAGCTTTAAGATCACTTGAATACCGTTTTCTAGAAGAAGAATTTTTCCAAAGCTTTCTACTGTAAAAAATTTCAGAACCAGGTATTGGCTAGAAGAAGAATCTGCAGAAAAAGATGGGTCCCTAAAGATTAGGGTAATATTAACTGAAAATATTAACTTGTTAGAATATAAAAATTACAGGTAAGTATGAAAGTTGGCTCAGGGCTGCTGGGTGTTAAATAGTTTAATTATAATTACTCTTGACTGTAGTCACTGAGTGTTCCCATAGAGATCAGAAAACTTGATTAGAACAGCTCAAGAATAATCATAAACACACTTAGAATAATGACTATGACATATTCCAGTGCAAGATGAAACAGAAAACAGAAGGTCCATTATTATTCAATTTCTCTCATTCTTGCCAACTGCTGACACCTGGAAATTCCACATGCCTCTCCCCAGGTTCTTTGAAGTGATCAAGTTCTAGGATGGACACCCTGGTCCATATCTGAGAGACTTTTCCTTCAGGGCCTCACAGTGAAACAAGAGGAAAGACCTCTTTATCCTCAAGAGATACTTACCAACATTCTGCTGAGTGACTGAATGAGCCCAGCCATTGAAGCCAAACATCTCATTGGCCAGACTGATCACCTTGTGACCCTCAATGTAACAGACCTGAAAAGAAAAGCATATATACATAAATATATGTATATATATAAATACATACACATGTGCATATATATATACATGCTTTATTTTAAAGAGGGATTACACACATCACCTTACACTGAGGAAACCCAGCTAAGCTCAAGGGTCAGAGAATGTGAACAGAAGGATGATGGTGCAGCTTTAGGTTCACTCTCTTCCAGCAACTGTGACAGGGGGGTTAATACGACAACAAATATGACTTAATCAAGGGAAGGCAGAGCTAGCAGGCACTACAGAGGGTAAAATGCAGTCCATGTTATATAATGCTTCATATATTCCCGTTCTGGGAAAAAATAAGAAAAACGTCTCAATGTTCCACAAGTAGATAAATATTCCCTTCTCAAGGATGAAGCACTGAAAAGTTAAGTCTTTTTTTAAAGTGTAAAAGGAACCTGTGGCTCAGTAAAAGCCAGAATTTATGCTATGCTGACTTTTCTTTCATATCTGCACATTAAACTACTAGTGGGAAATTAACTTAAAAAAAATAAGGATTATTGTAACTTTTTTTTACCCTAGTTTTCCTGGAAAAAAAACATTGAGTTGAAACATCTATGCATGTTTGTTCATACCTTTTGTCCTCCTCCAGCTTGCCGACTGCTGATATATTCTGGACCCAGTCTCTGACGAAGAGCATGCTGGATAGCTTGATATTCACTTGCTGTGTATTGATACTTGACAAAAACAAGGTAAGGCAAATCTTCTCACTCTCCCTGTTTTAGCTCCCCCTCTTCTCCCAATATCGCTTCTTTATCCCATTTTTCCATGTACAGTCCTTCCAAGAGGTGTATGATCCATTTTTACAATCAGGATGTAACAGGCAAGGAAAGACTTCAGGGCATGCGTGTGCATTACATTTGTGCGTTATATTGGTTTTTTCTCTTACTCTTGAAGTATATGTATACAAACATTAATTATTAAGCTGTAGCAATTCTTCATTTGTCATAACCCTTACTTACATTAGAAGAACTGACACAAGCCAGGCCTATTAGTATCCTATTGAAATCTTAATGCAGTCATAATCGTAGTCAAGGTTGCCAGGAACACACATATAAACTTATATTTTACCTCTCAAAAATAAAACGTAATCTCTCTGTGACCAACAAGAAAAGCGTATTTAAAAACACCAACAAAAACGAAGTTTAAACTTATTCTACCACCATATGCCATCAGGGCAGGGAGGATAGCAGCTCAGGCAAGCAATCAAAATAGGAGTTTCTTGAGGAGCATTCAGCAAATTCCCCTCATGCAGGGAAGGTCCTTTGGATAACTCCAGCATCACTGGAAGCCTAAAGTGTTGTAACTTTTGCTCCTTGTCTTAGTGGAAATACACTTTACAATCTGTAAAGGTTAGAGAAGCCTAAATGCATATTTAAGGGTTCAAGCACTAAAAAGCTTGTGTTGCTATGCTCTGATGTGGGACAGAACAGAGATTTTACCACCTAAATCATAAATATTGTGTATACATGTATTGGCTGCCCTATGATTCAGCAGAACACAGAATTTGACAGAGCGCACGCCCCATGTAAGTTCCAACGCCTGCGAAACCTCTCTAATTAGTATTTGGTTCTATTTAAACTTAAAGGAATAACTTTGTCTTTTTCCGACACTAAAATGCAAGCCTGTAACCAAAAGGCATAAGGAAAAAGGGAGAGTGCACATGCCTATGCCATATGCAGGAAGTATGTATAAATGCCTATCATGGAGAAGAGAATTCACCACCAAAAGGTCTGTTCAGTCCAGATATGGTTTTCTTTTTCCCAAATTATTTAAAATTTTTTTAAATTACTTTTTATGAGCTGAAAGTGGTTGACTTTTCTGAACCGGTACTGAGAATGTGTGTAAGCATGATCCAGGCCATCTGGGAATAAGAGAGAATAAAATGAGCCCCATTTTTAAGGAACAAAATTAAAAATCTTTTGTGAAGAATCTAGAGCAATTTATTATAACTCGAGGCATGCCAAGGCTATCGTGGAGGAAAATGTAATGTACAATTAGGTATAGCATAGCTAGGGTAATGGACGTGACTCCAGCCTTACTGTATCCTACTTTAAAATGAGTAAATACACAGAGCAGATTTCCAGAAGCGCAAGCACAAAACTTCTATTTCCCTCTCAGGCAAAAAGAACTGACCTGTCCGAAGCAAGCAACCGAACTGCCACTGCTGGAACTACTGCTGCTGATGTGGCTTTCGCTGTCTTTCCCTTGACTTTCAGGCATCCCTGAAGATAAGAGAAAATGCAAACACTGACAATAACAGAACTAACAGTCTGTATGAAGACAAGCCAAAAAGCTGTTGAAGTCCACTGCCCAGTGAGTGTAACAACATTCTGTAACAGATGTGTTGGATGTTACAGTAATATTATACTTCTCATTCCATGGAACTGCTGCAGCCCCAACTGGAAATTTGTTTTCTAATGTTGTTTCAGACCTGCCAAAACTTTTCTTCTTAAATACATTATATTACGCAGGCAGAAATGGTTAGTTTCATCCTAGAAGCAGAGGCACTGTTCTGGTCTTCCACCCATAAAACCAACAGGGGTGAGTCTAAATTAAATTAAATCAGTGAAACAATTATTTAAAGAACAAATAAATGATCCTTGCTAGTTTAAAAAAAAATAAATATATAATTCAACAGCATCTGGATCCTGCATAAGATCAGAGACTAGAACAAAAAAGTAATAATGCCTTGAGTCCTTATTCTAAATATTAAACTGGTAGCATGATATATTTTTCTTCCTTTTAGATAAATGTGAATGCATTGTACCATTCTAGGTAAGGAAAAAAAAATAATTCTCTCTTTCAGATTCTTCAGCACTGTCTTCCTAGATCACTTTCAATATCCACTAATACTTAGACTCTGACAAAAAGCAGAGGCAACTTTCTAAAATTTTACTTATCTATACTCTGACTTGTCAGCCTTCATTTTAGATTATTGTTTTGACTGTAATCATACTGTCTTGTGTTATGATGGGATCATATAAACTATGGAGAGTTGAAAAACATACAGAACCTGTAAGAGTTTTAAGAAGTTGTACCGATAATTCAGTAGATGGCACCCTTTTCCAAGCCAGTATCCAACAACTACCCAGTATTGCATTACCACTCCACCCTGCTGCTGAAGTGGTCTTGCTGAGAGCTTATACCGCAGGGGGGCAAAGGGGCTGAGCAGCCCTTCCCTATAAGCCCATAGAGGCAATCTTTTATTGTATTTGCACAAATGCTGAGTACAACTGGTAGCCTATCACTACGACTTTTGTATGCAATACAAACATAAGACAAGTCGATATATATACAAGACAGCTGGAGTTTCAAAACAGTTTGAGAAAGTCTAAAACCCTCAGTAGATAGCGTTATTTGACAGTCAGTCAGAACCTGCCTAGTATTATGCTTTTCTACTTTAGTCCAGGTTCAGCACTTTTTAAAACAAATTGTTTTTCTAAACAAGGAAGCCAAAGTTTGCCGAGAACTTCGCAAACAATTTTCAGAAAACGGATACTAGTTGTTTTGTTGGCAAGTATGAGCACTTGTAATTATGCTAGGTGGAGCTAAAATTCTCCTTAATTTTGGTTGGCTATGATTATTCATCTCCGGTCTGAAAGCTGTATAATTGTACAGTGTTTATACATTTGAATGTGTTTCAATCAAAAGTTTGCTGCGATTTGTGGTAAATACATTTGGTTTTGGAAACGAACATATAGAAATTAATATTACCACGAGATACACTTGTGATTTAAGCAGGCTATTGCCCCTGTTAAGCAAAGAGTCCACTGCATCCTGAGGGAGACAATTAGAGAGAAAAAATAATACCTGTGGTGAGTGGCAGAGGGAATTAAAGTTTGAACAATACTACATTTTTTTCCCCCACCCTAAGCGGCCTAAGTCAGACCTTAGTTATTACGAAGCCCCTGGGAAAAAACAAGGCACGAAATGTGTGTATTTGCCTACACAGCCCTATTACCAGTTTGCCACAAATCTTTATGCATAATAGGTGGGTGGTATTTTGAAGCAAAATTGCTTTAACTGAAACCAGAGTTAAAATCCTTTAAGTTTCTATATGGTGTGCACCATTGTCAGTCTAAATTCTCTAAAGAGATACACCTTTAATGAAGCTCTGAATAAGATGTGGGAATTGATTCTGACTGAGAACGAGGAAGTACAGAATTCCGCTGAAAACAGCTTCACATCATACAGTTTTAATCCAACAGATCAGATGCCGCTAGAGAATAATAGCAATACGCTTCTTTGCAATAAACAGTTTAACAACATGTCAGTGGTTTGTATTCAGATTATGTATTACTCTACAGCTTGTGTGAAGGAGACAGATGATGCCAGTTTAGTTTCAGGCTTTGCCTGTAGGAACAGTTTGCTTCAGCTGTGAGCCTGGTTTAACCCAAATATTCTATTAGCACAATGTAGTGGTTTTTTCCAATCCGGTGAAGTGCGGCACAGCAAAGCCCTATGTCTCAAAGCAATTGTCAGAGCATTTCAAAGTGACAGAACTTCAATTTCAAAATTATTAGAGTAGGAGTTTGGAAGAGAGAAAAGTTAATTCTGCAAATGGAGTTCTAAATCTACCTCAACACCAGAGCCAGGAGCTGGGGAAGGCACAGTGCTTCCATTCTTCAGTAGAATATTGTTTCCTCACCCCCCCTCTCCCCACAACGTTTTAACTCACATGAAACATTAATACTGAAGTAGATAATAAGCCATTGACTAGAGTACAAAAGAGCCTCAAACACCCTCCAGAGCCAGGACAGTGCTAGGAGACTGCCTGACTCATAAACCAGTGTTAAAAAAAGCTGTATTTTCAAACCATCTTTGAATACTAAAAATTAAAGTTCAAATATACTTGCTCTGCATGCAGGATGATAAAAGCAGTTTATCATCAGCTTAAAGACATCTAGGAATTATAACTACTACCTTGTGACTGTGACCATTATTTATTATTTACAGAAAATTAGTTTCAGTTTAGCTGGTAATGTTCTCAGAAAGTTTTCTTATCACTGAGAAAAAACATACACAAGACTACAGGTGTTGGCACTGTGCTCCAAAACATTGCCTTGATAGACTAGAACAGGCAAAGAATCTTAACAGCTTTTGCTACTACCATATTTTGATCTTGTTTTTTTCAAAAAAAAAGTCAATAATACAAAAGCTTAAAATTTGGACAAATTAGGTATACAATCTGAAAAATGGCTGTTTTGGGAAATGAAATACTAATTTTCAACAACACTCTAGAAGTAGGTATTTATTTGTATGGTGATAGTGAACTGAGCACCTGCTGAGAAAAATCTGGGTGTGTACGCAAATTCCCATGTAGGAAATAAGCCAATCTTCTAGAAGAGATAATCCTGAATTTAGTCTGTTCAACTGCTACTGTAGGTTACGGAAGCAACACGTTCAACTTCCATGATAGTAGGCACATAACTTCTAATTTTCTAAATGAACACATCCTCACACACCTATCTGCCCTACTGCCCATTACTCCAGAAAGAGCTTTTGGTCCTAAATCACCTATTCTCCTGCCGGTTCCCCTCTGTCTTGACAAACTAGGTTTTTGAACCATCCACTGTGCCTTAATCCTGTGCCAGGAGTATCAGTTCCCTGTTCTCTTCACATGTAAGGTAGAAGCAGGCAGTTTTGCGTCACTTTGAAAGAGTTTGCGTACCGTGAATTGTGCGAGTACCACAACTTGGGAAACCCTCAGCTAGAACACGGCTGTTTCAAGAAGTTAATTGTAGCATCACACTTATCTATAAGATACGACTTTAACATACTGTGCACTTTTAGAGAGCTTTTTATGCAACCTCATTCTTCTCTATACAGTAAGTTTCCTTCACAGTGAAGCTTTAGTTTGCTGAGCAAAACTCTTTAATATTCTTTCAATAAATGCAATTCTACTGAGCCCACCGAGAGCAAACAGCTATGCAGGTAGCAACAAGTGATTTAGCAAGCACAAAGATAATACCACATATTTCACCTAAGGTTCATATGGCTTTAACACAAAAAATACAAAAAACCTTGAAAAATCATGTATTTCTGTGGAGTATTCTCTCCTCTGGGCACTCTAAACTATCCGTTGATTAACCTGCTATGCAAAGGTTGCTTTATCCAATGCTGAGCTGAGATGTACACCTTTTAAGTACAAGATATTCTACTCAAGACAGGCCTGTTCTATACCGCAGCTTAAAAAGAGTGGAAAACAGATTACAGAATTGCTGTGGGAAAATTGCATACAATATAACTTTTCAGTTTTGACTTCTGATAATATCTCTAGGCAAACAACCTTGATGGCTTGAGAAAAATGAGGTAACGTTCTGCTAACTTCAACAGAAGAAAAAGGTATTCAGTGTTTTACAGGTTAAACAATGAAATGCACAGGGAGGTCATGAGACTGGATGTCTATTGTAGAATAGAGGTGGCCTCTGATGCTTGCCCATACCGTATTGATGCATCTTATTGGTATTGATTCAGGCCACATTCTGTAGTAAAACCACCGCAGCAAGAAAATAAAAAGGTATAACGTAGAAAGTTTGAGCTATCTGCAGTAGTTTAAATATATTTGCTTTCAAGGCATGTAAATACCACTATACCAAGTTCTCCTCAGTTACAGCATATTTCAGATTTGACATACCTTCAAACAGCCGCACTTATTTCAGTGGAATCTATATATGTGGCTCCAAAAGCAAAATAGAACCCTTAGATTTATCAGGCAGTACTATGTTTACTTTTGGTATGTCTAGGATGATGGTACTCTCCCTGCACAACACAGAAAACACTAATTCTGGTTACACTCTTTACTGATTAACATTTTAATGAACACAGTGTAAAGCTCCTTCTTCCTTATCTTTATACAAGCTTGGCAGAATAACACAGTGCATTTGTGGGGGAGTGTTTCTATTTAGAATATTTGAATACATCCAACCTCTGAAATGAAGCCTATCTGGTCAGTTCCTGCATTTTTGGAACACAGGATGAGAAACTCATCTCCTTACTCATTATGCTGAGTTTTCTGTCATAACAGCCTTTATATACTTGTCATGAATTCATCAAACATCACTATATTTATTGAAAGTTGTTTTAGGATCCTCCTTCCCTAGCAATTACAACTAATTCCAGTCCAAATGGGTTAGTTTAATCCATGTGTTGTTGTGTTTTAGACTGCATATTTTTCAAATTTTGCTGGTTACTCCTCCAAACATGTTCCTTAATAACAGTGTTATGTGTAAATTACTTCTCTCCTACACAATGTCGTTCACTGTTTTAAAGTTCAGCACCCATTGTCACTTTTGCTTTACAAAGGGTCCACAAAGTTTCATAAGTTAAAAATGCATCAATAGCACATTGAAACAGATCATTCCAAACAATTCTAAATTTGAAATAAATTTGCTTTCTAAGAATATAAATCTTACTTAATTTCTTGCATTACTTAATTTCTTTGCATTAATCCACAATTCTGTATAGAAAATGTTTCATTAAAGGGATTAACCGGTACTCCTTCACAAATAATCTTTCAATGATGTTATTAAAAAAAAAAATCCCTGTAACAACAAACAGTGAGCTATCTTTGTAGTAAAAGGTGCTCTGTTTTATTGCACCAAGGGGTAGAACTGAAGGAAAAGAGAAACAACTTGTTTGGCATAGCAGCTCTTTTCCAGGTGTGAAACAGTAACACCTCACAGTTACAACACCAAAAAGTGAACAATCCACTCTTGAACAACTAGTTTCACGTTTATAAAGACAGAGTAAAAGAAAATGGCTTGTTCTGCAGACCAGACCTAGCAGAAATATTACTCAAATATCGTAAATTATTTATGTGGGTACTTCTTTCTAAAAGCCTGTCAGATTGATTTATAACCACATCGTTTATGTAAAAGCCACTTTAGTCATTGCAAGGAAAAGAGAGCAGGCTTTTTAACTCAAGAGTAATGGTTTGGGACTTAAAGGGAAAAGCAGCCTGTCCAATTGTAACTGTAGAAAGCCTGTAGTTTTGCCAAATGCAATTACTGATAAGAAATTAATCCAGGCTGGAATCTAAAACATCTGTACTCTCTAGGAGCTGTGGGAGATCTGTCAAACTGCAGATCATAAAAAACATTGTGATTACAGGCACAGATGACACTTCTGGCAGTAAGACCGTATTAAGTTGACACACTAATTCAAGTTACTATGAAAAATGTAATGCTCTCAAGCTCTCTGTTTTTTTGGTTTTGCTCCAGGTTGACACTATTTTTAAATGGAAAATCATTTACATTTGAAATTGACAGAAGACTTCAGGCATGGGCAAGCCTGTATCTATTTTCATCCTTCTGCTTTCTTAGACAGCAACGTAAAGTATCCCTTTTGGGGATATTTTAGGCTTGACAGAAGGGCTTGTATTGTATAGCATGCACTTACCTGCGGTATATTATTTTTCAAAAATTAATTTAAAATGGATTCTGTGCTTCTACAGTTGAAAAGGAAGTTCTGGTTATTGGAACCTCAATGTATGTCAGCTATCATCATTGCGAGGTCTGAATTACTGTATTTATTGCAATAAGACATTAATTTAAATAGTGATAATTTATACGTCCATAACCATGCCATTCCCTGTGTAGTCTTACAGACCTATCCAATTTACTATAGCCTCTCGCTTTAGTCTCCCCTGGGAATAATGGCTAAGGAAGTCAACGTTGGTTTTGGCTACTTACACCTTGAAACCACAAAACATCGAATTAGAAAGATTCCCGAGCAAGTCATTTGCTCTGTCTGCCTGGATGAAGGCAGGGCTCAGTTACAGCAGGCTGGAAGCCTCCTAAGGAAGGAGCGTTTATCAGGGAAACCGGAGCTTGCCCACGGTAAGCGTGCCGAAGCGGCAGCGGGGCTGAGCGCACCAGCTTTGGCCTTGCCTTTGCGGGAACCCCGCAGGCTAAGCGGGAGGTTTTCACCCGAGGAGAGTCGCGCCCGCCGCCTCCCGCAGCCCCCGCCGCCTCCCGCTCATTCGGGGGGGCTCCAAACGCCGTCTCGCCGCAGCTCGGCGTCCGGGGGACCCCGAGCTTCGCCGCCGGGAGGCTGGGGAGGGTCCCCCCCGGGGAGCGGGGCGGCAGGAGAACTGTCTGAGGCAACACCCACCCCCGGGCGACCGCTAACGGCCGCCTCTCGCGCGCCCTTCGTCCGCCGGGCCGGTCCGCGGGAGGGGCCGGCTCCGCTCCCGGCTGCGGCCCTGCCGCCACCGGGAGAGGGGGAAGGAGGAGAGCGCTTCCCGCCCGGCCGGCCCTGCGGCGGTGGGCCGCCGGCTGCAGTACCTGGGCCGAGGGGGCCGCCGCCGTGCTCCGGCGGCAGTTCGCAGTTCCCGCCCGGGGAGGAGGAGGCGGGGGGGCCGCCGGGGGCCGCCACTACGGCACGGGAAAGGAGTCAAACTTCCTCCGCCCGCGCTAGGTGGTGACGCAGAGCCGGGGCTGCCGGAGGCCACGCCCACGTCTGCGGAAGGGAGGCGGGGCCCGGAGCAGTCCGCCCCCGGGGGGGAGGCAAAGGGAAACCCGGCTGGTGAGCGCGCGCCGTGGGCGGGGCGCCGCGCGGCCGTAGAAGGGCGGGGCTGCGGGGCGTCGCGCTCCGGCGGCGACAGGGGTGGGGCTTGCGTGTCTCGCGCCGGGGGCGCGGGAGGGAGCGGCGGAGCTCGCGCGCGCGAGAGGCGGCGGAGAGCGGCGGGCGCGGAGCCGACCTGCCCGGGGCGCCGCCGCCGCCCGCTCCCGCCGTCGCGCACCCCCTCCCCGCGGGCTGACAGGCAGGTGAGGGGCCTCGCTCGGTGCGGGGGTCGGGGGAGCGGGATGGGGGGGATTAACGTTTCTTACCGGCCGCTGGGGGGAGCCAGGGGCGGGGCGGGGCCTGCGGGAGCCGGTAGCTGCGGGCAGTCGCCGGGCCGGGCAGGGGCTGCGGCGGCGGGGTAGGGGGCAGGCGGCGGCGGCGGGGCCTGTCGCCGGGGAGGTGCCGCTCAGGTGGGTCCGGGTCCGGCGGCGGCTCCCCCGAGGGCTGCGTGGCCCGGCGGCCGGCCGGAGAGAGGGGGCGCCCGGGCGCGGCCGGGGGAGGCGGCCGGGGGGGAGCGGGGCCTCGCCCCTGCCGGGCCCCGCGCATGCTGTCACCGCCCGGGGGCTGGGCGGCGGCGGCGGCAGCCCTCCCCCGGCCCCGGCCGCCCCCCCCCCCCGCTCCGGGGACCGCGGCGGGGACGGCCACATCACCCTGCCCGCCGCCTCGCCGGCGGCAGGCGAGCGGGCCCGCGTCCTGCCGGGCATTGCTCGTGGTGGTGGCGGTGCGCCGGGGCGGGCTCTGGTGCGCCGGGTGGGGTCTGGTTTTGCCTGGTACCGGGGGTCCTTCGTGCTCGTCCCACTCGCGTTCCGTATTGTGTTTTTCTGCCCCTACCTATTTAGTCTGTCCTTGGGAAGCGCACGCGTGTATTGTCTTAGTCACATCACCTGAGGCAATGGCGAGCGGTGTCTTTCTACCTAGACCTTGTGGTGGTGTTGGATTTTTTACTTTTTCCTTGTGAACGCTGAATGGCCACATTTCATTTATTTTATTGCATCTACTACAAAGTAAGCGTCAGCTGACACGATTCTTTGTTTCTGAATCTGCTGCCATCCTGAAGCGTGTGTCAGGAATCACTGTCTTTCCACATCTGTCTCGTTTGTAACGTGAACTCTAAATCTCAGTTATGAAGTATACAATTTATTTTACATGGAACGTTGCGTGCACGCGGGAAGCTCACGTTATGGTTCGTGCCGACGTGGTGTGAAATGGTTTAAAGTGAAACCCCAATGGAAATGGGAGAGATTAGGAGATGTGAAGAAAAGATGTAAAGAAACGCCTATGGAGGTGGTGGTGAGGGAAAGCAGTACAGAAGCCACAAGAATGAAAGCACGTGAATAGAAATAGAATTGGTCTGAAGAACAATGTGTGTTTAACGTTTCATCCAAGCTCGTTTTGGGGGCACGCTGATATATGTGGGGTGGTTGTAGCTGGATAATATGTTACCTCAGATCCAACAGGCTGTAACCAAAAAAAGTTGTCTGGTTTCACTGCAGGGTTGTGATTCTTAAACAATGGCCAACTGGGCTAGGATGTCTACAGCAGTAACCTCTACCAGCTGCCTGCCCTCCTTTTCTCCTGGAGGTTACTGCATCTATAGCAGTAGGTGGCTGAACATATGTCTCCTCCTGAGCTACTGCGATCTACAGCCTGACATATTACTGTATTTCGTGTTAAGAACTGCAGCAGCTCAGATGAGTGCCCCAATTCAGGGTCACTTATGAGTCAGCACCCTTGCAGCCATATCAAATAAGATTCGAAGAGAAAAATCACCACCTTGCCCATGCTAGTATGAGCAGAGTTGGTAGTATAATAGTTGATTTTTTTCAGTAATGAAATATTCGGACTAAACTACTAGTTATTTAATAACTGAGGCAGCTGTACTGAATGTAGTTCAGTTCTGGAAGCATAGTTCAGAACTTTATCACAGAACAGCAGTTGCCTGAATAGTCAAGTATATGGCTTTACTATATCATCCAGAAATTTGGAATTGTCTGAATCCATCGAGCTGCAAGAGGGGCTGCAGCTAGAAAAAGTTTGAGATCTGCTGAGTAAAACATGAGTTTATCATAATACTGGATATAATTTGAACTTTCTCCACCTTTTCTGGGAAACCAATTTAGCTGTAATTGAATCACTGTCAGGATGTTAGCAGGTTTTCTTCAGTTTGGGTTTCTGCTATCTGGGCTATGTTAAAGCTTCATGTTTTTCACAGGTCTTAGCGTTTTTCTTTGATCCTGTTACAAGCTTTTCTGAGATTCTGTTCTCATAACTTTTCATCTCTAATATCTGGCTAATGGTCTGACTGGCAAAAAAGCAGGTTGGGTATTTGCATGACCTGTACCTTTTTGTTGAATTGCAAATCTTGGTCATGAAGGAAACCTAGGTGGTGTGTTGGGTTTTTTTTTTTTTTTGGTTTGGTTTTTTCTGAATCTGCCACTTTCTCAGTTCCTGGTAGCAGTTATCTGTGTTGCTGTGTGAATAGAAATATTTCACCATGCTATTGTAAGCAGTGCGTGAGTCCCTTGCTATTATTCCTTATTTTGTGAAGCAGGATACTCTCCCATTGTTAACCCTCCTCCCCTCACCCCTCCCTATTTTCAAGCCTGTTCCCCCAAAAGCCTCTCTTGTGCAAGGGGTTTGTTACAACACTTAACCTGGCTAAGCCACTTGAAAATTGTAGTATATTTAGAAGGTCTGGCTTGTTTTATCTGAGTATGGTACGCTCAGAAATGGATGGATGGATGCATGCATGCATGCAGCTTTTTAAATAATCAGACTGATTGCTAGAATTAAGAAACAATAATACGTGTTCTTGAACCTTGCTGGCTACTCTGCTGTAAGAGCACTCTGGGTGATGAGGATTCTATCAATTACTGCCTGTTGAAGCCAAGAGTTTAACTCTGTGGCATGCAGTGGGCTGCCTTATGGCAGTGGTAGAGCATGAGATCCTAGAAAATCCAATGCTGATGTAAGAAAAGCGATGTTTTCTCGTATGTGGGTTGTGTCAATATCATTAACACAACTTTGTTGTCAGGGCGAGATTATGGTGGAAATTCTGTAGATGGAGCATGCTTTGCTTTGCACAGTGGTGTTACCCACGGTGACTAGGCTAGCTGTCTACATGGATTCACTAGTGCTTCTACGTACTTCTGGGCTTTTGAAATATCTTTTATCACTTTCAGCATTTTGTTTCCACTATTGGGAAGTTGGTTGTTGGTTGCATGCCACCTAGGGGGAAGAGAGAAACAACCATGCCTACAAACACATAGTATTTACTGACTGTATACTCTAAAAATCAAGCTATAAACTGTTCAGCCATACAGTGACAGGAGATTAACGTCCACAGGTCTTCAGTCTTCTAGATAATTAGAAGAGTGAGAGTTATTTTAATCAGTTCCTCACTAGGAAGTTTATGTGCATGTTCTGACTCCTGTTGCTTTTTGTGTTTATAGACTTTTTTAAAAAGAAAAAAGACGCATGATAATGTTTGTTGTTTATCTCATATCTGCTTTAAATTTAGACGCTTAATAACTAGCTCCCAGTCATTGCACAATACAAATCCTGATACACCTACCCAGTCTACCTACACGTGTCAGTGTCAAGAACGTAGGACAGAGAGGGACTGTGTGGATCACTAGGTCCAATCCCTAGTAAATCCAGGCAAGAACCAGCAGTTGAGAATGGTCCACAACACATCTGCACCATGTGCTAATCATCCTGTAACAAATTCAATGCTGGCAGTGAAATGCTTAAAGCTATAGGAGAGAACAGGTGCTGGAACAGTGTCCGAGACTTTTGCCATACCTGGAAAGCCTTTAAGTGTGATGTCCAGATAATGTTAAGAAATATGTGCCCCAGTCTCTGGAGGAAGACGGAAAAATTTCTATTGGTACACAGCAACCTGCCAAGGGGAAAGAACTTGATTGTGCACCCAAATTTACTGACCAGGTTAACTCTTAGTATGCTGTAAGCAGAACTACTTTAGGCTGACAAGTGAGGTGAGGTAAGGCCTTTAGAAATATCAGTAGCACCTCATCTTCTGCCTTGAGTTGAGGCTGACCTCCAGAGCTTTAGGAAAAAATCCTTATAAGCAAGAGGTGTATCACAAAGAGTATATAAATGCAAGTAAGTAAAGATTTAGCTGAAATACATGCATTTTTATAATAATAGTGAGCCTTTTTCTTCTTGCGGTCTTGTTTTTTGGGAAAGAATACATAAAGGAATGAAGCTGTGGTGGTGAAAGTATACCCTTTATGCTGATATCCAGACTTAGGGGAACGACAAGAAACAAAACCTGGTATCAGTTAAAACTGCTTTTGCAAAGAAGCTGCTATAGAGTAGAGCATGTTCTGTGTCTTATGTCTTCCTTATGGAGTAAGGAGATCTCAGGAAAGGAAATGTATACTTGCTGGAGACAAATTAACTAGGAAGCTGATGAATATTTGTGGCTCTTGTTTAGAGACTCGCAGGTAGTGTGTTCTGGATGGGATATCTTGTAGGAATGGCAGAGAAGAATGGAAAACAGAATAGTGTCCAAAAAGGACAGATGATCAAGGTGTTTCCATGTTCTGTGGTGATTTAAAGTGTATGTGTACCATTTACACTAACCTTTCAAATTTAATAAGTGTGTAACAGGAGTGTCAATTTATGTTTAGAAACAAAACACTGCTTTGACAAATGGTTGCTGGGTTTTTCCTCAAAATGTTAGGGTCAGTGTTGATGGCCTACCTTTTACAAAACATGTTTTTTAATATGTCAAAGTCACCTAAAGATTATCAGGGATTTTCCAGATATTTTTCTGGGAAGATTTCTCTCTCTGTGTATATGGGGGACAATGTATCAATTCCCATCTTCTCGTGTTTGGTGAGACAGAACAAAGGCACTGCTACTTTCAGTGAACTTGGCAGATGTGCAAGTAGGTGAACTTACTTAAAAAAACCAAAACAAACTGACTTTTAAAAAGGATTGGACATAAACCTATGTCGGTGCTTGAGCATCTATTCATGTGCTGTCTAGGAATAAGAATCAATTATAATATGAATAGTTACTTTTTTGTCTTCTTTCTCTCTTAATTTCATTCATCCCTTTTGCTTTCTTGCTGTCAAGGCCATGAGGATAAGACTATTTTGATAAGGATAAACAACCCTGAATTCCATGGGTTCAATGCCTTGTGTCCAGCGTGCTACAGAAACTTTGTGAAACTCTGAAAAGCGATGATTTAGGTTTTGGCCTGTAATTATGAGTTCCACAAATAATTAGTTCAAACTTACATGTTTCCTACTGCTAATATTTACAGTAAGATTTTTTTTTTAAAATCGCTAATGGATTTAAATTCCAAGGATTGTTTCAGATTTTTTATTACACTAAACTACCTTTCTTCTGTCCTTTTTGTGTGTAATAGTAATTAATTTAATGTGAAAAGTAGTAAGCTTTCTTACCTTCCAAAACTAGTAAAGAAAAAAATCTACAATATAGTCCTAAGATAGATGCTTCACATTTTTTATATAAAGTAACATAGCAACCGTAGCTTTTGTAATTGTGGTGTGCACCAGAAAGTAATAGGAATTCAATTTTCCTCTTGGTCTTGGTTAACGCACCTCTGAGTTGTTGTGAATCTTGTCTATTCTCTCATCATACCCACTATTTGAATTCCAGGGTAAAGATATCTGGCAGGGTTTTATTGGAATATAAGCTGTTCCTTTTTTTGGAATTCCATCTTCCCCCCCTCCCTCGCCCGCACCGCTCTATTCTGGAGTCCAGGTCCTACTGCATAATCTAGTCGTACTTATTCACGATTAACTATTCGGATGTGAATTATGAAAATGTGAACAATTGCTACCTCTGCTAATGAAGTCGAATGTGTCTGCTACAGTGCTTTATCAGATTAAGACGGCTCTTGTAAAGGCTGGCTTTTCTGTTGCTATTGTAACACTGACGTTCAAAGCTTTCCTTGTGCAGACAGGAATGGGTGCTACAAGAAAGTTCAGTCTTCTGGAAGCTGGGTAGATGGCTGCCATTATGCTGATGGGAGGCACTAGAGGGGTCACCCTGCGGTAAGATGTGCTTGCCTGCCTAGTTTGTGATCAAACAGCCCCATTCCTATCAGGCAGTGATGCTATTAAGGAGTTGACTCTGTAAATGTTGCTTCTGTCAGCTGGTGTCAGAAACTGCAGAAACGAAGTTCGGAGGAAATGTTACTTGCTGAAGGCTGCAGAAGTTATTCCAAAATTCTTTTTGTTTTAACAAATGTAAGCAGGGATTTTCCTGTATTTCTGCAGTATGTTTTTCTGTATTTGGTTTGCTTTCTTACCTAGAAGTAGTTACCTAGAAGTAGTTACTGCGGTATTAGTATTTGTCCTGGAGTAGGGGGAGATATGAAAGGCATCGTAAATTTATATGACAGAGAGATCTTCCAGAGGTTAACAAAACTTTGTGTTAATGAATCTTCTGTTTTCTGTCAGCTGTAGCCAGGAATGTCTGCTTTCTGAGCCATTGGTTCACATAAAATAGTAGACGTAGGGTCTGAGTGTGACGGTGTTGGTAAACACATCTCATTTTATTGGATTCTTTATCCTGATGTTAATGTGATTCCTCCAGAATTTCTTACGTTTCTACTGTGCCTGAATACAACTCTTTTATTGAAAACCACCATATCTTTTGACAAGACTAGTGTACCTATTCCTGCCCTCTCTCACTTCATAATTGCCTTACAAGTAAATCTGCATGAAATTGCGCGGGTTGCATTTTACTGTTCTTTCAGCATGCCACGTTCTGATGCGGGAGTTGCCGGCTTTCATGCTGCTTTGAATTACCATTTTCATTGATGTATGGTTCTGGATATCGCTATACTTCTTGGAGCAGTAGCTGCTTTGCTGTTTTGAAGGAGGCTTGAATCTCCATTGCTTTTCACTAGCTATGACTAGGCTGTTGTAAGGAAACAGATTCATTTTAGTTGCCACAAGTTGCACTGTAGTACATTTAAACGTTTCCTGTCAGATATAAACTTTTTCCACAGTTCATGGTGTCTGTCTCTGAGTGTTTTTGGACAGTTACCTGTGATCTTAGAAGACATTTTTCTTAGCTGGCAGTTCAGGCAGGATGTACTGTTTTCTATCTTACCATTTTCATACAGCAAATGTGTTCATAACTGTCCATTTTTCAAACCTTTTTCTACAATACTGTGTAATTCTCATCTATTCTTTCTGTGCTTCTGATAGTCCTTCTTCCAAGCTTTTTCATAATCACTAGATAGCGTTTTCAACTAATACTAAAGCAGGTTGATCGTACGCCTCTGTACTTGCAAAGCTGCTATGCCAGTCTCTAGATATCTATATGAAGTTTTTACTTTGGCTGACATTAATTTTCTTGGATTTTTTAGTTTGACTTGCAGATAGGAGGTTCTTTGGAAGTTCTTGTTCTTAAGTGAACAGTGAACAAGAGAGTTTTGTTTCACAAATGTCAAGGTATGCAAGCTACCTGGAGGAAAAATGGTTTAGGAGTTTTGGTATTTTAAAAACTTGCAGTTTATAATCTCTTTCTTGGTAATCTTAGGTAAGGGTTCCTGTATTGGCAGAAAGGACCAAAGGTTTTTGAAACCTACAGGAGAGTTTGCAAAGGAAAAATGGTCAATACATTCATGTCACAGTTGGACAGTGTTCCTTGTGGTTACCACCATCCTGTAAGGTTAAGGGATGATTTATTTGTGACTAAATTTAGGGTCACAGTAGAAGAGGAAAAAAGCAACAATGCTGCATGTTGGCCTTGTGGAAGATAAGAGACCATACTTCTGAGATTCCTAGTAAAAGGCTAGTGTGAGTCAGAATATTGAAAAACTTTTAACTTTCTGGTTATGTTGCTATCCGAAAGAAATCTTCTGTGTAATTTTGCTTGGACTTCTGGAGGGAAACTAGAACTCTTTCTTCTTCTTGATTAATTGGTACTGCGAATGAGAAAAGACGTTTCAGTCACCTCCTTCACTTTGCTGTTTCCAGGATGAAAGATGTTTTTCCTAGTGTGAATTGTCTTAATATCTATTTCTGCTTATGGGTTCCTAATAGCAACAAAGTGAAATGGCTGATGATGAATGCTACTAGAAAAAAAATGGGAAAAAAAAAAGTTAGGATTTATCTTGTAACATGTGGGTTTTGGTTTTTTTTCCTCTTGAACCATGACAAATCTCTGTGTCAGTGAAAATACTGAAACTGGTTGCATGGTTGGGAGGTCTATTTAGTTAGTATTTGGAATGTTCACAATTTTAAAGTCTAACAATGGTGTAATGAAAGTTCTTATTTCAAAAGAAATACTGGCGGGTTACGTTTGCTCATTTTCAAAGACTTTTATATTTCTTAATCTACTGCTTTTGTTTGGTTTTGCTTTTCAAAAGTGAGTGCAGCGTAATGTGTGGCAGTGATGGCAGTGATGTTGGAGTTCTTCTCCCCGAGTTTCATGTGTGCCTGCTCCAGGAATCCTTTCTGTCACCCTAATCAACAGCTAATTCTAGCAGTTGGCTCTCATAGCTTGAATTATTTGATTTTTTTTTTTTTTTTCTGGAGTAACAGAGGGGACGGTGCCTACCTGTGAAACCAAGCTTAGAGCTGAATTAGCATAGGACTGGTATTTCCACTTAAGGTGGATGAGAGCTAAACTGCCTGCCTGGCGTATTAGAAGATGGCTACTGCACAGCACCTGCTGTGGTACCAGCTCCTTTCAGCTGCCTGGGAAGCTACTTTTCTGTCAAGGACATCAGTCACTATCATTCTTTGAAAAGGTATTAATAGTTTAACAAAATGTTTGCTAAAGCAAGGAGAAAGCAATTCCGTGAGTTTTCCATTTAGGGGGTGATTAACTCATTAGAAATAATCTAAAATCTTTTGTGTGCTTCTTGTGTGTTGTTAAGCACTTTACTAGGTGATACTTCTGTGTACAACAGTAATGTACTTCTAGCAACATTTAAACTTAATGTTTTTGGGAGAAAGTGTTTTAACTAAAACACACAGAATAAAACATGTCTAATCTTTTGGTTCAAGTTAAACTCATTTAAAGCTGTTAAGTGAATGAGTGTTTGCACTGATTTACTGTGGTGTGAGTTTCTAGGAAATGAATTAAGTGCTGTGATTTGGATTAATTTTCAAGAGAATCCTCATGAATACAGGCTCTGAGTTGAACCTACTTAATGTAGTGTCTAAGAAATTATATCTGACTTGTTTTGAGTGCTCAACTGGTGTCACAGCAGCATTTTTACCATTTCGATATCTCAAACAGTGAGATTAGTATGAAATAGCTTTTCTATTTGGAAGAAGTGTTTTTCTTCCAGATCTGGGGCACAGTGCCTTACTTATTGAAGCAACTCCAGTGGAACACTGTAGACTTTGTTACATAGTTTATATTTCTGTACTAGTTTGCGTAAGGATATGTAGCTGAAATAGAAGAAATGTCTTATCTGTAACTTGCCTTAAAAAAAGAATCTGTAGGTGGTGTTTTGGTAGCTAACTTCAATTATTAATGCCACTAGCTATCTTTCCTTGGCCTATTTTCCTTTACATATGTGTTTAAAATATTCTGTAGCAGTATTGTTGCTAGCTTTGATTGTCATTTAAAAACAAAAGGAAAGGGAGAGAAAGAGTGAGCACTTGAACGTCTTGAGAACTGCTCACAAAACAGTATCAGCTTCCATAAGCTTTGTAAAATTACTCATGCTATTGTGAAAATGAAAAAATGCTGACTTACTCTAATCTTGTTTTCCATGTAAAACTTAGGGTTAAACTAAACATTTTAAAACTATTTCTTGTTGTATCTTTTCCTATGATAACTTGTTTCTGAAAGGAAAAATGTATCTTTTCTTCATCAGGCTTTTACTTTTTTCCTTTCTGCCCAGTATTTTTTGCAATATTATTTTTTGATCTTTTCCCCTCTGCCCACTTTTACTATTTCTACAATTTCTTTTGTAAGCGTATTCCTCTTTTAAGCCTAATCTTTCATCTGCTTGCCTAATCACTATCTCACAAACATGCCTTCAGCCACAGGGTTTGGAAAAATTTATTCCTAATATCTGGCAAACCTAACTTGCGAGCAGAAAGTGAGGCTAGATGAAAGCTGGTGTAAAAGGAAAGATGTTGGGATACATAAGATGCCGCTGGTCTTTGCACACTACATGGTATTCTTTCATCTAATGGGGGGAGGTCGGACCAGGAATGTTTCAGTGTTCTAGTTTTGATTTCAGTTGAGCCCAACAGTGACTTGAAATAGTTTAGACTGGAAAAAGTGGGGGGAAAAAAGTGAGACCTGTATAGTGGGAGTAGTTCTACAGTGCAGTAGTTCAGTCACAGGAGACTGATTTCAGGGATTTCATCCCTGTTTCTTGCTCCTCTACTAGATCTTGACTACTAACAGTGGTCTCAGCCCAGTGCCCTAGTACTAAAGAGATAGCTGCTAGCACTTGTAGAACTTGTAATGTTACAGTGCAAAAAGAAATAATTTTATTGCATATGCTACTAGAGTCCATGGGTAAAGAAAAAGGAGAGGGGAGGAGGAAGTGCAACGTGATGATGTCATACTGTTCTGTTTTAAGAGGTCCCTGCTGTTGGAATGATGTTATTTAATGGAATTAATCTGAGCTGGTTAATGAGAAGTATGTTTTGATTGAAATCTTTGCTTAACCTGAACAAAGATTTAAGTCATGTTTAGGGCTGAATCCCAGTTCAAGAGAAAATAAGAGATTAGAACCAGTTTTCAGTGCAGGTGTAATTCTCTTGTTCCTCTTAACCTCATTGGTCCCATTGCTGTGTGATCGCTGTTCTTTGAGTTGTATCTATCCTTGCTTAAGCTTTGTGGTCAGTAATGATTTCATCATTCTTCTTAGTTTTGGTTCTGACTTCTGAGTTTGAAGGAGGACTGACAGCAACACTAAAGGGACCTGCTAGTTGAGATCGTGATCAGAATCATTTCAGTCCATCCTACCTTCCCATTTGCAGGATTATTTTCACCGCAACAGGGTTTAGAAACTGTCCTAATGAAGCTAGCAGTGCTTGAAGGAAAAAACCACTACTGAACGGGCCTTAAATTTTGATTGTCTCTCTTACTCAGAAAGGTAACAGGTAAAGAATTAGGGCCAGTTAGAAATAGGAAAAAAATTAGACGACTATTGTAGAGTTCAGGTCAATGACCAACAAAATTGTGGCATGAAAATTGATGGGTTCTTTTTTTCCTCTTTACTGTGACAATATAACAACAGAAAAGCAAGAACAGAAATTCCATTTTGAGTTTAAATATTAGGTTTTAAATAAAAGATTGCTTTTTTTGTGAGCGGGAATTGAAAAGATGCTGGAGAAGTGTAAAGGTAGTAGAATACACTTTATTCTAATGTGGGACAGAATATTTTGTGATAAATTAGGTATTTAATATGTTATTTTTATTGATACAGTTTTTAATATGTTATTTTTATCGATACAGATATGGTCCTGAACATTGTGAGCACGTGACTTCAAAGATGGACAACTGGGTCTGTTATAAGTTGTGATTGGCCTTAAGCTGACTTAAAACCGTTGAAGAACTTAACAGGATTTCTCTCATTCCTGATTTATGCCTATCTAATTGCCTCACACCACCAGCTTAATCATGTACGGAAGTGCTCGGTCAGTTGGTAAGGTTGAGCCAAGCAACCAGAGTCCAGGGCGTTCACCAAGGCTGCCACGGTCACCACGCTTGGGCCATCGTCGAACCAACAGCACAGGAGGCAGTTCTGGGAGTGGTACTGGGGGTGGCAGTGGGAAAACCCTTTCTATGGAAAATATTCAGTCCTTAAATGCTGCCTATGCTACGTCTGGCCCTATGTACCTAAGTGACCATGAGAACGTGGGTGCAGACACCCCAAAAAGCACCATGACTTTGGGCCGATCTGGGGGGCGGCTGCCTTACGGTGTTAGGATGACTGCAATGGGTAGCAGCCCTAACATTGCCAGTAGTGGAGTTGCCAGCGATACTATTGCATTTGGAGAGCACCATCTCCCTCCAGTGAGTATGGCATCCACTGTGCCTCACTCGCTGCGCCAGGCCAGGGATAACACAATAATGGATCTGCAGACACAACTCAAAGAAGTATTAAGGGAAAACGATCTGCTTCGCAAGGATGTGGAGGTGAAAGAAAGCAAGCTGAGTTCTTCCATGAACAGTATCAAGACCTTCTGGAGTCCTGAGCTAAAAAAGGAGAGAGCTCTGAGGAAAGATGAAGCTTCAAAAATCACCATTTGGAAGGAACAATATAGAGTTTTGCAAGAAGAAAACCAGGTTTGTCATCTAAGGTCACTGTTGTGTTAGTCCAGTAGCATGATTAAGTGAGTTTAATAAACTTGCATGTCACATTTAAGCAGCTAAATTATATTGGTGCTTTTCCCAGGTCATTGGTATGAATGTGTTTTCAACTTGCAAGCCTCTCTTAAAATGTTTCTTGTCAGACTCGTAAGCCACCTCTTGAGTGCTCATTTCTCCTTGTGTGTCATGTGGCTTTTTTCATAGGACTGATGCTAACCACTCAGTTTCCCTTTGGAAGTATTTTACCCTGTTCCTAATTAATATTTCTATAGTGCTTACCTCTTGAAGCATTCTCTGAGCTGCAGAATGTACTAACTGCTGACCCCAAATACAACTGAACTGTTGCTGAAATGTTGACAGATTGCCAGTAAAACAAAGTTCATGTTACACTGGTCTTACTTTAGAGCTCCAGTTAAAAACTCCAGACCTGCAGTTTTCACAAACAAATATAAATTGTATTCTTGGCTACATCTAAGTAACACTGTTTAATGCCTGCTCATCTATTCTTTTGTCATAAGCTGTGCATATCTTGTTATGCAACTATCACAAAGCACCCTACAGTTTTTTTGTAGTGGTCTGGCTAGTTAGAGAATAGGCAGAAGAACAGAGAATCTTAGGCATCTAGTTCTTTTGTCTTGTTCCTCTTAAAAGCATCCCTAAATTAGAATAAAACTGAGGTTGATTAAAACTGAGGTGTCTCTGTAGTCAGCTCTACTTATTAAAAGCTTTTTTTTTTTTTAAATTTTCCTACCTAGACCTTCTTGCTAGCTTAATCCTGAAGTAACTACTTGTCTTTGAGGTAGTGTCCTCCTGTTTAGTTGTTGCTGGCCAAATGTGAGTTAGGCATCTCTCTGGACTCTCCGGTAAGAAACCTCACTACTCTTATGGAAAACAGGCCCAGTGTCCAACTCCAGAAGTTTCCTGAAATGTAAGTCAGCTTTCACCACGACAAAATCACTTTCCCTATTGAGTTTTTTAAATAGCCAAGAAAGTTTAATGAAATAGTTTCCATAATTCAAGCGTGATCATGTTCTTGAAGCTCTTAAGGTATACTTGCTATTTTAGGCAGCGCTTTGTTTTAAGATTTGCTTTAGAAGGTGGAGGAGAGAGGGAAACTGCTGGAGGAAAAAAGCAGTGCTGGTAGTTCTTGATAGGTTATACTCTGCTTTCAGGTGACCTGTCTTAAGTAGTAGGTTCCTTTTGCTTAGTGATAATCTGCTACACTGAAGCTGTCTGAGATTTTCTTTTCACTTTTTAAAGAACTGAGTTGAAGAAAGTAAGTTGCTTTTCCTGAGTTAGTATGAAATAATTTAATGAACTTTGTCATGTAGTTTTATAGCTGTATTCTTACCGTAAGGTAAGTATCACAACATGGGATTTGTTAATGTGTGTGACATTTTGTATTCATTTTCATATGTCTTTGTGGAGAGAAGAAAACCTAAAGTTAAGTAATTTTTATTACAAAAGTAGGATTTCCTTAGAAGGAGTAATCCAGTGAAAATTTTAGTTATAGTGGTACAGTACCAGCATAATGAATACATGGAATACTATTCAGTTAACTTTCTGATGGTCTTTGTATTTCAGCTACAGGTAAGCACTTTCATTCTCAAATTCTTTTCATTTTTAAGTTCTGTTTTCATACTGAAGAGAATATCTTGGAATAAATTACTTTTTTTTTTCTGAAATCAGTTTTGACATTTGAGGATGCTGTGGAAATCTTGCGAGAAAAATACAATGAACGTATGGTTTAGAATGGATTAAGCAGTTACTAAATATGTATAGATTGGAGAACAGTGATTTCTCTATCTGAGGTTTTTTTTTTTCCCTTGTCTTTCCTTTATCCCCTAATTAAACATTTACAGATATTTCCAGGCCGCTGTTCTCTAGGCAATCACTATAATTACTACCACACTGGTAGAATTGTATAACTTTGGTGCAAAAAAGGAAGGGTGCAATTTAAAAGTAAAAGGGTATTATTGCAATGAGCTGTAAAAACTAAGAATGCTAATTAATAGATTATAGTTAGCTAACAGTGTGTCCTAATTAAACTCTGAATTCATTATGTCTTCTATAGCCTTTTGGAGTTGGTCACTTCAGCCCTTTATAAGGAAGATCAGTTTAATAGGATTTACTGTAATTAAACAGACTTCTCTGTTTAGACACTGAACAAGGGATTTCTCTGATCTGTTGGGGGACCAGAAAAATCTCTTCATTACCTCTCCAGCCTCTCCATAAAATGAGTTCCAGTATAATGGCAGGAACTGGTGTTTTAAACCTCAATTTGACTATTTCAGCATGTCACTTTTCATAAAGATTTCTCGCATGGGCAGAACTTGTGCTTTATATTAAGTTTAGCTAAGGCCAAATGCGTTGTTAAAAATTGACTCAACTCATGCAGCCCAGATGCTGGCTGACTTATCTGATAGTCATTATCTGATAGTCATCTCAATCTCTTTGCTGTGATCTTGCCTCTTGATTCCTCTACGCACACTTGATTGTCCCTGATTGTATTTTCTACTGCTGTTCTTGCCACCTCAACTTTGAATGATTGGATTGCCCCTTGGTTTTGGAAGTTGTTAAAAATATGTGAAAATGTGAACTCTGGTTGATTGCTACCTCAGCCTCGTGTGAAAAATGTACTGGTGTCTTTGGGTTTTCTTTCCCATTTCTTGGGGAACATGTGCAAATAAATCACAGTTATTGGTGTATTGCTTACTGATTTCCAAGAAATGTTCTGGATTCATTAAAGATCAGAGAATGAATGGGGAGATAAAAAAGGATGCTACCTGTCCTGAGGCAGTCTTATCTCTTCTTGTTTGGTTGTCTTCTTAGGGCAACAGGTAGCAGGGCTATCTTGGGTATAATACTGAGAATGTTGTGCGCGTGCACCTATACAGCTCTCACTTGGGTTGTGAGTGCTTTAGTCTTGCTCAGTTGTGGTGTTTTCACCAGTTGTGGTGCAGCACAGCATCAGCTACTCTGAGTAAATATTACAGCTGTGGAGTGTAGCATGTGCTGAACTTTTTCATCCTTTGTTGATGATCTTGAAGAGCCAGAAAATGTTTTCTTTTCATAAATGGAGAATGTCCTTGTTATATCATTTTGAAGAGCTCAAAACTAAACATGGAAAGTATTCTTGTAGTTAACATAGGTTCTTGGAAAAATACAATAGTTTTCAGTGCAATGTGGGTTAGTTAACCAATTATACTTTGCAGGAAGCAAAAAGGAGAGTGCAAATGATTTCTCAGAGGTTAACAAACCCATGCATATCCAAGGAGGAACTGATGGAGCCAATAAACAAGAGCTTGTTTTTGGCATGGTATCACTCTCCTCAGCATGCTTTAGTAGGAACTGTATTTTTCTCAGTTGAAAAATAATTTTTTGTAGTGTGTGGTGTTTAAAGTCTCCCTGGAAACCTCTTCATCAGAGGCCAGAAGAGGGAAGGAAAGACAGTAAGTATTTTTTTGCACTTCGATAGAAATGATTTCCCTAAGAACTGGACCATGGTGGACTGTGCGGAACTCAAGAACAAAGGAATTCCTCTCTGTTGAAACCTGCTTATAACAAGGTGATTGTCCCTTAAAATAAGTAGTGCAATGCAAATTTGACGTCTAACGCCCTGCACTGAAATTTCCCACATTTGACTGATCTACATTTGAGATATGATTTATGTTTCAGCTGAAATAATGTGGTACTGCTGAAAACATCTTTTTGCTTTGATGTATTTCTGTGGTCTTTTTGTGGTTGGAGGCCTTGGATGTCTGAGTGAGAGAGTTTAATTTCACCTTGCTTGGGGTAAGCATTTGAAGAACATTCTGCTTTATTCTGATGGAGAAGTATGATGGGTGTACCCCAGCATTTCATCAGCGTTCTTCTCCAGACTTCTGTAATTGCACCCTCACAGTCAGAAGTACTCTCCATTTTATAGTGGTGTGGAATGAGCATCTCACTTTTTTAAATACAGTTGTCCGTGTGTTAGCCCCTTAAATGTGTTGGGTGCTGCTGTCATGAGACTGACTGAGCTTCAAATGAGTACATTCTTCCTCTGAAAATCAGATTAATTCTCACTTCTTCATTGATTTAATTTTGGGGTTTTTTTAATATATATATATATATATATATATAAATTGTTTTGATTTGCCTTAGTACTGTGTCATTCTAATACTAGTACCATTCCTGGGTTGGTTATTAGTTGATAGAAAGCTAGACTTCCTCCTATTATGAATGTTTAATTGTCCAATATGCGGTTCCATAGTCATTGCTTAAAGGCATTATCTGTATCCCACAGCATTACACTTAAGTAATTATTTCAATGGCAGATGTCTGTTGGCTCTCTAGAATGCTGCCAGCTTTAAGGTTCCCTCTGTCTTTCCCTAGTTGCAGCGTGAAATTAGGACTTAATTCTCTTTTGGAATAACTCAAAACTGTCTCCTCAAGAGTGCTTGATATCTGAGACATTTATCAAGTTGCAGCACTTTGTAGTGACTTCAGAAATTGTCATGTAATCGCTCAAGAGACGGGCCTTCTGTGTTCTGTCTTTTTGCAATTCTACAAGGAATTAAAATTAGACTTTTTGTGCTTATCTAGGTTCCCCAATGCTCCCATGTTTCCTATTGAGGTAGAATCTAATACCTGGGGTTGCTTTGAACTGTCGCGTAGGCTGAATGGCTGGTCCCTATTTGATCCATTAAACATACAAGGGAAATACTGCCAACTTAAAAGCAACTTGTAATAACGTGGGTTACGTCAGTGGTACTGTTTAACTTAATAGCTTAACTGTGGTTTTTTGCTATTAAGCTAGGGAAGGGATTACTTTAAATTCTGGTCCCCCTTATAGCAGACTCTGTCTGTTATAATTCTTGGTCCGCTATGTATTGAGACTGTTCAGCCATTACACTCCTAACTAGAGTTGCAGTGTATTATTCCACCATTCAGCATGTATATTCCTGAAGAATCTTGTCTGTGTTACTGTATTTCTCTAGAAGCTGTTGTCTCTTTCGGCATTATTGTAGTTCTGGTGTTCGAGTTACTAACTTTTTCCCTTAAGTGTTCTTACTTTCTAAAGTATGAACTAGGTAGCTTGAAACTGTGTAAGGCTCCGGTTTGGAACAGATCAAACTTCCTGTGTTCACTCAGTGAACAGTTGAACAATGACAGATGATAGCAATAACACAGGGGTACTCCTACGTTATAGTTCATTTTAGCAGAGGTCTTGTGCTGATATTATAGCTAATACCAAATCTCGTATTCTCATGTGTCTTTCTTACTCTGTGTGTTAATGATTTAAGTAGAAAGGAGAGGAGCACTTTTGATGGAACTGCCAGTCAATGCAACAAGGATTGAAGTTGTACTAATGATACATATGCCAGTCTTCATGTATGCCTCCAAGGCCCAAAACTGAAATAGAGCTTTTTTTTTAACTCTTTTCAGTTTGATGATATTAGGAAGCCTCATAGACTTCAAGATGATAGAGCGGAGTGGGCTGCCATGACAAACTCTTAGTTGGAAAGAATAATTGTTTTTCAGCAAAGTAGGTATCTGTGATGCTGTTAACAATCTGTATAATGCTTAAGGCATTAGTAAGACAGAGAAACTTCTAGTATTTAGGATAAATATATATATATATGTATATTCTGAGATAAGAGCTAGAGACCAAAAGAGTTTAGAGGAGACATTTCTGTACTCTGGAAGCGATTACTGTATTGAGTAAGTTATCAAGAGCAGTCATGCCAGCTATCTGAATAGTACTTGAAGAAAGACACATTGTGAAATGCCACTTTAGCCTCAGCTGGCAGGAGTGGAAAAAGAGAATAAACTTGGTTGTGTTCTAGATATTCCAGTGTACAACTCCTTTGAATTAATTTTGTATATACACTTGTGTTTAGTGAACACAACAAAATACCAGTGTTTTTGGTAATAGTGATTTGAGCTTCTCAACAGAAATCAGATTACAACAGCTTGTCAGCAGGTAAGCATAGCTATTTGGGATTACACTAATTTTTTGTTTCCCTGCGGGGATAATGGTTTGTAGTTTCTCTATAATTTTTGACATAATCTGATGAACAGAGGGAAAAATGACTGCATCTGCTAAATGTAGGGGGTCATAATTGTATTTCCATTTTTTCTCTGAAGATAACGATTACTAGACCTTGAAAACAAAATCTTTTCAGCAAAACTTAGTTTTATAACCCACAAGGTCTACATAAGTATGTTTTTACATAGTATTTGGAGATTTATATTGGGCCCTCTTGGAAAGACCAGTGCCACCTTTTGTAGTGGGGAAAAAATACAAGGGCAAAGTGGAATTAGATATAACAACTGGTATCAACACAGAAGGAAACTAAGTGATTTGCTTAGTGCTTGCAGTAGTAGTACCTTGGACTGCAGAAAAGGTTGTTTTGGTCATATTAGCAGCCTTGAGAAGCAGGTGGCAATGATCAGTTTTTGTAAAGCTCCATTCGAACTTAGAGATCTTAGTAAATCACCAAAAAACCCTTTGATGTAGTGATTGTTCTTTTTACTGTTGAAATGCTCTGTAACTCAATCATGCCTTGTTGTTGTATTGTTTTGTAGTCACTTTTGCTTCCAAAAAATATTAAATAGTCTGTTTTCCTTTATTTATCCTAAGGGAACTATACTATTTTTTTTTCTATTTATAACCTTGGACTAAACACCAAAAACTTTTGTACTGATTGGGAGAATTTGGGGCGTACCAATATACACTGTGTTTTGCAATTGCAGACTCAGTATTTATATTTAAACCATAAAGAAAAGAAAGAATCCATGGAAGGATTCATTATCAACATCTAGATCAGTATTTGAAGAGATCTCGTGATAATTTGGATTTTTGTCAGTTGACCTCCATTAAGAAAGTTGTCTTATGGATTCACCCTAGGAAGAGACTGGATTCTTTTTTAAAAAAGAAAAACAACAAAACACACAACAAACAACAAAAAAACAACCACACAAACAAAAAAACAACAAAAACAAACAAACAAAATCTAAACCCAAAAACCCCAAAAGCATAAAATCGTCGTCTTATTGCATGTGTGCTCATTGAAATGAGCACGATCAGATGATAAAATACTGGCATAGAACACCATTAAGAGTGCTTCTAGGGATCATTGCATTAGAAATCGGAGGAGTTAAACTTCTGTATAACAGTTACAGGAATAAATACCATGTGACTGGCTTCTTCAGTTTAATTTTAGCAACTTCATTTGTAAACTGGAATGCTAAGTAATGTACTATCATCGGTAAACCTAAGATTTTGATGGCTGTTGCGTTTAAAGTGTTTATTCATCTATATACAAACTTCTAATTTATTTGTATACTGTTGTTATTTAAATGACTGAAGTGTGTGCACAGTGGGCTGCTTTTGCTCTTCCCTGGGTAGGGGCTGCTGGTCCAGGATCCCTGTGAAACAGAGAGAAAAATGATTTAGTCCTTGTTGCTCTATGCTGCCTGCAGTTCCTGTATGGATTGCTTTTAAAATCTAATGATTGTTGTCACTATTTTGGAGAATAAATACTATAAGCCAAGAAGGGTGAGCAATTGTTTGGAGGCAGTTAGATTCTTCCAGAATTTGACTCCGCAACACCAGAAGGCATTTAAAAGCAGTATGTAGTTTCCTAATGATCTCTAGCAGTTCATTGCAAGCACACAAAATAAGACTAGGTCATAGGGGTGATGGCTTTTGTAATCATAATAACATCATGCATAACATAATGAAAATACACTTTTTATTGGGGGAGGGAGAAAAGGATAGAGATCAGCTGTCCAATAAAAAGATCTTTTTCAGTGCTCTGCAAATATAGCAGAGAGGTGGAGAATAAATTCAACGTTTTTAAAAGGCGCTTTGTTAATGCTGGTTGCTGTATGATATCTGCATTGTTATCGGGTTCTGTAGTGTGTTGCTATGCATTTCTGTTTCTACAGTGGTACCCTTCCCTGCTGCTTCCCTTCTCTTCCTCCCCCTACACATCGCTGCCCCCATGGGCTGGGGGGAGAAACAGGGAGACAGCCTAGCTTTGGAAAAACAAGCAAGTAATAAATGGTAGTCCAAAAATAACTAAGCCTCACTGGTATCTAAGTATGGTTGCATTTCTTCCTGGCCAATACTTAGTACATCATCACCATGTTCTTATGAGCAGCACTATCAAGGAGTAGGCAGTTCACTAACTACTCTTGCCATCTAAGCATTTCACAGATGCAGGCCTTCTACATGAGAAAGTATGCTTGACATTAAGTTCATGGATTTTTGTTCCTTCTTGTCTGATGACCAGGTACCAGCTACCTTGGGTTGTTAAATTTTGAGAACAGATGGTCTTCTAATTATACGTTGATGTGGATTCAAAAGAATACAGGGCCATGCATTTCTTCTGATCCTTTTTATCACTTGTTTCTGAGATTAAAACAAGTCAGCACACGAACTACCACCATTCAGAGATGAAAACCTTTTTTCTCTAGGTACTTTGTACAGGATCTGGTTCTTCCATAGTAGTTGATTGCTCCTGGTATTAAATATATATATATGTATATATGCAAATCCTACCTTTTTAAATGCAGTGTGATGAGGCTTACCTACCTTTTTCCCTTACAGGAGTCATGAAATTGTCTGAGTAATAGTCTGGGTTTTAGTGGAATCATGTCCCAGATGACAAATACTTATTTTTGACTGAGGGGAAGGAAAAGCTTTCTGAACATATGTTTGTGTTGTAGCATGTTGTCTTTGAGGACCTGTAAGTTCAAGAATGCTCATCTCAGGCTTAACCTATTGGTAGACTTGAGTTATTTTGGACCAGCAAGAAGTCCTGACACTGAAGATAGTGCTGTGTCCTGTAGTAGACCTCCTGTCTTGCTGTGAGAAAACAAAGCTTTTTTTTTTTTTTTCCTTCAGTTCTCAGATGAACAGAAACAAACTGTGAAGCAACAAAAGTTACTTGAGAAAACTAGAGCTCTCCTCGTTAGAGAAGCAAGATACCTACGCAACCTATTCCAGCATCTGATCTCACTGCTGTAGGCCTCCATGAGACTTACCCTTATGGCTACATCTCTTTTGAGAGATGGAAACGTTTAATACTAAACATTTGATTTGCTAAAGGATTCAGGGCATCGTACCAAAGCTCTTAAGCTTTTACCAGAAATGCTGTAAGTGTCAAAAGCAGCACAGCTAAGAAACACCAACCTGCTTGGAAAGTAAAGCTTTACTGTAGAAGATTCTAACCCTCCATAGTCAGTTCATGCCTTGGCTCTGATCTAAAGAAGCAGTAGATTGATGAGAAAGATGTTGTCTTTAGGAGTGGTCATGCTTCTACAACCTAGGCTAGATCCTTTCAGTGGAGCTAGATATTGTGATTGAAAGTTTCTAAATTGTGTCTATGCTGAATGCTTTCTTGCCAGCGTGCTAGAAAATGAATTTACTTTTTCTCCTTTTCCGGAACTGAAATCTCATGCACACAAATGGAAAGCAACTGTGAGGTTTTTCTCTTCCACACAAGAAAAAGATGGCCTTAGTTGTACTGTACACTTAAAAAGAGTGAAGGAGCATGTAGGATAAGATTTGCTCCTATCTCTTTTTATGGGTAGGGCTTGTTTCATGGAAGTCTTATGGGACATAGTTGTTTATCTGATCCACAAGAGATCCCTCAGTTCACAGTAAGACTTAATTATTGGTCTAGATTTTTCATCAACTAAAAATGTCCATATTAAGTTCCTGAAAGTGGTTTTGGCTTCTATGGCAAGATGTCCATGGAGAGGATGACAAAAGCTTTAGGCTGAGGATTAGTGCTAACAGGTGAAACAATGAATCCCAGAATAATCCTAGAAAAAGGAAATGGGCAGAAAGAACAAGCATAGTAAAGGCTTTTAATTAGGTTGTTAGGAAATGCTGTGCACTGCATTGAAGACTTGGGAAGTAACTGCCTTATTTCCCTCGATTGGATAAACGTGGAGAATCAATCAGATTGTTGAATGATTCACTACTCATCTCTGTTCAGTTTAGGAGTACAAATGACAGTGTTGTGTTTACTAGGTAGAGCACAGTTAAACACCAAATTTTCAGTGGTTTTTTGATTATGCTGCTCAGTAATCCCAATGAGAAAGGAGAGAACAATTTTGGGAGAGAGCAGAGGTAAAAATCTAGATAATTGGTCGAGATCTTGGTCTAGACCTGACCAAGTATGGCAGTCTTTGAGTGTTTTATATTAGCATAACAAATATGTAACAAGTATATGTACTTCTCTGAAATCTTCCTTTTGTATGTGTGTTAAAATTAACAGATGTAGTTGCTTCTGGAGATTAACGGTGTACGCTGAGTAATTGTACAAAAGGCTTACAACCATAGATTTGCTTTTTTTGAGAGGAATTTCCCAGTCTTCATCAGACTGTAGATCAGTTGAGTAAAATCAAATTATTCTGCCTATGGAAGCTTTGATTTGGAGGACAATTTTTAAGGCTTTCTCCTTCAGCCAGTATCTGATGGGTCAGGTTTGGCCATGTCGTTGTGAATCTGTTAATGTGTAACCATTTTAATAGACCTGTGAGCCTAGTTACTCAAAGGAGGGACCTGTCTAAGGAAGCACAGGTATACTTTCATATGAGAAAGTAAATAGTGTGCTATATATGTGCAGTCAACAGCTTTTTTATGGGTGAAGAAAAATGAAAAACTCAACCATTTTGTGATCCTCTTTGAAGAGGGTGTTCGGACCTTCTGATCACTTCACCATGTCTGGGAGGTTCCAAAGAATGGAATTATCTGCAGTAGTTTATTGGGGGGGAACCCCAAAAAGGACCTTGTAATAAAACAAGTTCATCCAAACTTCTCTTAACACTGAATTCATTTTGTTTTGAGCTAGCAGATGTTTTTGACAGTAAGAAAAGTTTTAATAAGTATGCTTTGGCCATGATTCATGAGAAGCTCCATGCACATACTTCACCAAATGGGTGAACTGTGGATACTACTGCGTGTGCTCAGGTTATGATTTGCAATACCAGAGGTCTCAGCTTTTGCAGTTGAGTAGCATGCAAGTAAGATCCTACTAGTAGTTCCACAATTAAGCCTTTATAAGCTATTTTAGTTGGAAATAGTATGCCTTCCAATTACTGTTACAAAACCTGTCTTACATTTTTTGAGCTTTTTTTTGTTTTAATTAACTAAATATGCTTATAATTTGACTTTGAAATTGGACTTAGCGCTTAACATATAACAATTGAACAAATTTGATGATCGTACTGCTGTTATGTTCTCTCTCCTCCATCCTCCTAGAAGTAAGATTCAAAATCCAATGTTTGCCATTTAAAGAAGGTTCCAAGTTATCACTTCTATCCAGGAAAACGTTTACTTTTTTTTTTTTTTTTCCCTAAGGCTGGGAATGCATTCAAGACTAGCCTTCTAAAACTGCATGCTGTGTTTTCTCAAAGCAGAATCAATTTAGTGTGTATTTATTCAGAAATGATTCCTCTTCTTTCCGTTTGGCTGAATCAGCTCAAATCTGTACGCATTTAAGAGGTCTGAGGTCTGTCTCTTTTTTGACTGTGTGAGAATTGTCATTCATTCATATTTAGTGTCATTTTTTTGTTAATTAACTGTTTATAGTGTTTCATGTCTGACTTCTTTAATCTGAAAGACTGGGAACTTGTGGAAGAAATCATTAATTCACTTTCTTTTATACTTAATATAGTTGTTAATGTTTCTTTGTGAACTGCTGAATGCTAGACAGTCTTTGAAGACTGACCTGGAAAAAGTAGATCTGCACTTCACAGGCTGAACTTGTTAGCAGGTTATTTGGTGCAGTAAGGCCTGGTTACAGGTAGACAGTAGTTGATGCTGGGACCCCTCATATATGCTGTATATAATTTGGCTGTTTAACTCTTGACTAGATTTATTTTGGTCTGTTGAACCAAACATTCCCCTGCACATGTGGTTTTATGTTATTCGAAGGAGTGATACTCTGTTTGCTTCTTTATTTCTCCATTAGGGATTGGGGTGTGTTTGGTGTGTGCCTGGAGCAGAGCTTCTGTTTTAGTTTCCTCTGATTTCTATCTAGTTCATGCACACCAAAGCTGTTTTGTGAAACCAACCAATACATGACAAGGAGGAGCTATCTGAGGGTCTTGCAAACAGTGCTGCTGCTGCAAAAGAAAAGGCTCTTGGGGATGTAGTCATGTTTGTACAGCTTCTAATGCTTGAGCCTCTGAAGGAGTTTAAATACTCATGAACTAAACGTTTCAAGACTCAGGAAGGTACGTGTTATCTCCATCAATGAATGTGTATTGTAGAATGTTTCCAAACCACTAAAATGGGTTAGAGGTAATGTGATTATTCAGAATCATGCAGTTAATGGTTGCTGTAGTTTGAGATATTGGAGAATTTGTCATCTGTGTTAACCGTTAGAAAGCAAAATCACCTCCTACTTCAAAAACTAATTGGATATATTAAGTGCTGTGAGCTATTCAGACATGTATTCATAAGAGCTCTATAGTATGCTTAGGTTAGGCTTGAAGCAAGACATCTTTTATTTTTGCCACTTTTTCTTGAAGGGTGTTGAGCTTCAGCTGTCCTGCACAATTGCCATGTACTTCTCTGTGATTAAGTAACTCTGTCAGTTAATTTTGTTAACTGTCTGTGAGTGAAGGTACTAATTTTTAGTAGTGCACCAATAACAAGAAGGGTATATATGCCATATAGGCTTATATATAACTGAAACAATGAGATGAGATTTTGCTGCTGAGCACTTCAATTTTCTGAACTGCAAACCTGCTTAATTAGAACTTTATGAATAGCAGACTTTACTACAAAAATGCAGAAGTAATATTTTTTTGCATTAAAATGGGTCATTTTAACTCAATATTTCTATATTTTCACTGCTTTTTCATTTTAAAAGGGAATATACTATATATTTTGTTTTAATTCTTACTGGATGGGCAGTATTTCTACCCCTAATCTTCCATTCGGTTAGGCTTCTTCTGTTGTTCTTTGAAGCTATGAAAATCAGTGTTTTCTACTTTCTTATTCATATTTATGTGTATTTCAAATAGAAATGGTGATTAACTTGCAAAACTTTTTACCATATGAACTGTTTCTTTTAAATCTTCACATTTTTGGAGCAATTGCAGACCTGGTAAAAAGCCCACCTTTAATTTACGAAAGTCACTTTCTTGACTGAATTGGGCAACAGATTTGCACACAGTAACTAGCAAGGTATTTCATAATTAAAAAGGCAGAACATGACTACTTGAATTTAGTGGCTTATGGTCTCTATTAATCCTAAAGTAGCTGGTTGAGATTCTGCCAGGTATAACTGATACTTTGCATCCCTTGTACAGTACGTCATAAACCTGAATTACAAGTAATGAGCAACGCTGTGTTAGTACTTCATCAAGTTACAAAACTGCTATTAATGCCATAAACAGATTCAGATTCCAGTAGGAAACTTCTTCCCTTTTAACCTTTTGTAACACGTTCTGAATTAGCATCTCAGTTGCTTTCAGAACTTTTGTCTATCATGTCAGTATTTTCGTCATAAAAGGTGCTATTAAACTGTACAACATAAAATCAAGAGAATAAGAACCTATGTAAACCATGAAGTATAAGGCATTAGAGATGTATTGTTATTAAAGTGAATGATTGGTAATTATTAACAGTACTTTCATATACAATACTTAAGTTGGTAGCTAAAATGGATGGTTTTTAATCCCAAAGTCTTTTATCTCTTGATGTGTGATCTTTTGGGCTGTTTTCCTCTTCCTTAAGCACAGTTCCTTTCTTTTCCCCCTTCAGCATTGGGCTGGCTGTTGGGAAATGAGCAGCATAATTGCTCTTATGCCATTTTCGATGTTGGAACCACTTAAATTGCACAAGTTCAGTTTTGTGCAACAGGTTGTGCCCTAAGGTGCGCAGACACACGTATCCATGCTACTCGTTAAAATGGGTAACATGCAAGCAAGAAGGGCCCTGTTTTTCATGGAGTTCTTATACTGCTTTGTGTTCCAAGTATGGTTTATGTTGACTTCATAGTTGCAAATGATTTATGCATCTTCTGAATGGCCAACAGTGAGGTCAACAACAGAAGACTCTGGACATCATAAATTGTAAGGAAATGTTTAACCAATTTGACAATCAACACCTGACACAAACTCACTGGAAAAAAACATATAGCTGTAGTCTCAGCTGTATTTTTCCACTCATCTCAGTTTTCTGCTCATTCTTGATGCATCTTTAACTTCCATAATAAAATTCCAGATCCATCGGGCAGTAGCAGTAATTACTATCACTATGGGTTTTTTCACATCTGTTTAGTACCCTTCAGTCTCTGCACCAAATGAGGCACAGTTGGTTTTGTAATAATGTGAGCACATATTCAGCATACGGAGAATAAAGCAGAATCAATTCAGTATAAATCCACCCAAATATTAGGAAGTCCTAAACTTTGCAGGTATTTTTAATGTAGTTCTTGGATGGAATTTGCTTTAAAAATGCTGTATTTCCACTATCACTCTTACATAACTTGTCATTGTTGTCCCCTTTTGCCGGTACTAGTTTTAGTGAGTTGAGTGAATTCTTTGGGTGAACTGGGTGTCAGGGAACTGTTCTTGTTAAAGAGTGACTTAACAAAAAGGCTAATTTTCATATGACTTTGTTCCTTAAACAGCAGTGCTGAGGGAAATGATTAAACAATATAACCTTAGAACTGTAAAGCTATTTATTACTGTAAAACATGTTTTGTAATGAACTCTAGAATGAAATCAATCTTGCTTATGCTGACACTTATGAATCATTTATTTCCTGCTCAAAATGTCTATTTCCAGAACAGAGTTTGGACAGAAGTAGTAAATGAGGATTGAATTTTCTTCCAATTTTATAAAGCCACTAAAAATATGCTTCAGTTTCTGAAGATTCCCATTCTTGGGCAAGTATTAAGGAAAGGAATAAAGGAGGTTTTTCGCAACTCCTGCTTGTAGAACTGAGAGATTTCTTCAAGAACTTTTAATGTGAAGTGTAGACTAGCATTGATCCCCTGGACAGATTACTCAGTTTCTTCAGCCTTCCCACTTGGCTTCCTACATTCTCCCACAGTATGCAAATAGAGAGATAACACATCTGAACAAAACGTTGCATCTCTCCGTGCTATGCCAATCTGCTCAGGTACTCGAGAAGATCTCCCAGGCCTCTGCGAACAGAGGCAGGGTTCAAGGAGAAGAACTACCAGTGGTGAATTGAATGAGGGTTGAGTCAGGGATTACTTGAAAGAACTCTGTCCATACAAGACCACAGGATGAATCTGAGGGTGCTGAGATTGCTGTTTGATGCCACTGGAAAGCTTATTTCTATCATCTTTAAAAGACAACAGAAATTGGGGAGAGGTCTTAAACAACTGTAGAAAGGCAAGTGTTACACAGTCTTCAAAACAGGCCAAAGGGCAAGCCATGGACTTACAGGCTGGTGTGCCTTGCTTCAGTCCCCAGAAACACTGAGGGGTGAGTCCTTTTGGAACACATTCCTGTGCATGTCAATGACAAGATGATGACTGGGAACAGTCAGCATGGATTCATCAAGGATAAATCATGCCTGTCCTCATTGCCTTCTGTGATAAAATGTCTGGATTTGTGGATGAAGAAAGAACAGTGGATATCATTTACCTCGTCTTTAGCAAGGCTTTCATCGCTGTATCCCACAATATTCTCGTCATTCTAGTTAGAATGCTATGCTCTAAGTGGTTGGGCAGCCAGAGGGGTAAAAAGCTGGTTACATGATCAGGCTCAGAGTGTAGTGATTAATGGGTTAGTTGCTACCCAGTTGCTTGTAACAAGCTGACTCCTGTGTGACATCTTTATCAATCACCTGGATGGAGGCGACATGGTCCGCTTTCATTCAGATGGCAGATGATACCAAACTAGGGGGACAGGTGACAGCCTCAAGGGTAAAGCTGCCATTCAGAGGGACCTAGTCTGCAGGAATGAGCAGACAGAAGGCTTATGAGATTCAACAAGGATGAATGGGAAGAAAGAACACCTTAGAAAGATAGAGGTTGGGTTAGGGAGCAGCTCTGCAGAAAAGGATTTGGGGGGCCTGATGGACAGCAAGTTGAACATGAGCCAGGAGTGCACCCTGGCAGTGGAGAAGTTTGTTGTGAAGTGATTATCTCCTTCAGCTTGGCACTTGTTAAACCACATGTAGAATACTGTATCCAGGGTCAGGCTGCCCAGTAAAAAAAAAAAAAAGACATCTATAAACAAGCGAGTTCCTTGGAGGAGTATGAAAGTGGTTAGTGAGCTGAAGCATGGGCCCTGTAAGAATGGGCTGAGGCAATGGGCCTTGTTTAGT
This sequence comes from Nipponia nippon, assembly GCF_047370975.1. Taxonomy (NCBI): domain Eukaryota; kingdom Metazoa; phylum Chordata; class Aves; order Pelecaniformes; family Threskiornithidae; genus Nipponia; species Nipponia nippon. Next base: position 68,337,757 of record NW_028262347.1, read on the forward strand.
TTGGAGAAGAGGTGGCTTTGGGGGGACCTAATAGGAGCCTTCCTGTGCTCCTGTGAAGGTTATTGAGAAGATGCAACCAAGCTCTTCACATGCTGCATGGTGGGAGGATCACAAACAATGGACATAAATAGAAATGACAGGTTCTCCTTAAATTTAAGAAAAACCTTGGAGGTTTTCAAGATCTGACTGGATAAAGTCCTGAGCAAGTTTAATCTCGTAGCTGACTGCCTTGAGTAGGAGGTTAAACTAGATGACCTGCTGTCCTTTCCAACCTGAATTATTCTATCATAATTCTGTTTTGAAACACTAATTGGCATAGTGTATTATATGCACTTAGGTTTCTAGCCTAAGTCATAAATGAATGTGACTTTCTGTACTCATCTCGCTTCAGAAGGGTGTGGAAGGGGTGCTATGTGTGTACAGTGTGCATCACTGCCAAGTTACGTATATTTGATGGTACACTACACTGGGGAGTTTCCAAAGCCTGGCATATTGTGATTCAGTTACGTCTTTCCACAAGCATACTAGCAGTCACCAGCATACTTAGGTAAAGAGTAAATGCATTTTCTGCAAGCCTTTTTCTAAATGGGTGCAACAATTGTGATGATTTTGGAAAGAGATCTTTGCTTTTAATTTCTGATTAAAGCTAAGTTGGGACTGATCAAGAAGTGTACGTCTCCCATCTAGCAGTGCTTTAGCATCTATAGGTTCACCTGCATAAGGTGGTAGAGAGAAAAAAGCTTAGAAAATCTTGAGTGAAGGAAGGTATTGTTCGCTGTCTCTGGGGCCACTGTTAAAATTTCCAGTTGTCTAAGCCTTGATAGTAACCCAAGATCTTTTGGTCTTCCGTAGCAACAGAGCTTCCCGTGTAAGTTTAGCTGGAAAAACACTGCATAAAATATAGTAGTACTGAGTGGACTTTCAGACAACCAAAACATTGCACCCCAAAGCTTTACTGAGTACATTGGCAGTGCCGAGACTGGAACCTGTCTGCTTTTGTTTCCGGTATTACTGATGTGTTCTTGCTGACGTACCAGTGCTGAGAGAGTATCAGCTGCCCAGGCTTACAAGGTTGCTACAGACTCTCTGCATGTCAGGGACTAAACTGTTCCCTTCTGGCCTGACAGCCAATGGCATCAGTACTCACCTTGTCTGTTAGAAGTAAAATGAAAGTGTCAGGCATGGCAATCGCTATTGTACTGTTGCTGGCACTATGTTAATTTTCTTCATCAAGCATGCAGGCTTTCCAGGGAGGAGTTGTAGTCCAGGTGCATTAGATCTAGATTGACTTCAAGGCTTATGCTTGACAGTATTCCCACAAATCCAAGGTTATTTATAAAAGTATAACTGTTGTCTTTCCAAATCCTAGGTTCAGGGCATAGATCATTTTGGTTTGATTTGTCTCCCACCTTTTTGCTAGCTTTGATTCTGTTGCAGATTTATTTTAAAATGTTGATTAGTTTCTTCACTGGATGTGTTTTTCTCAAATTCTTTATAATTTTAATGTTAACACCTATATGCAAAGTTTTTGTGTTGCAAAGCACTGAGCAAATGCTCGTGACTACCATTTATTTTTAAATACGTCTCTGAGGGAGGAAGTTATTATGTTACAGATGGTGATGGTGCATTTAAAATATTAATTAACACGTAGGCATATCTGTATGAGAGTTTGTGGTGAGCCTTATGTTGTCCCTTGATCTTTTTTTAACCTCAAGAAGAGTGTTCAGCCTGTACGACAGTTCTGTAGCTGCTCTGCCTTTGGCTCACTGTTCAATTTCAATTCAGGTCAGACCATCTTCGTGTTAGCTTTTTCAATAGTCTTGCCGTCCAAGTTTCCTGAGGGTTTTCTCTAGTCTTACAGTTTAATTTTCAGAGTATGGTTAGCCATTTTATTTTGATCTACCATTTGTAATTCTTCATTCCCTATCTGTTTAACTGATTTATAAAATGCACACCTATGATCAGATTTTAGAAGTTAAAGACCTGATTTTTTTAAGCTATATAAATCTTACATGCTAAAAAACAGCATTGCATCTTGTTAAAAATCTAAATTTTAACTCAGTTTTTTTTTGTTTTTTATTTCGTGGCAAACTGATTTAGCTGAGTTATCGCTACATTTGCATTCTAGGTGTTAGAAATCTTTCTCAGCATCTGTGAATGCACACAATGTGTCCAAGATGACAGCTTGTCCAATGCCACAGTGAATAGCCTTTAGACTTAGTCTTGTCTAGATGATCTAATTTCCCCACCTATTTTCAGCAAGTTTTATTTCCTTCTATCTAATTTCACAACCTTCCTGTTCCAGTCTGCCATCTTCATCATGTTTTGCAGTCTGTGGGCAGCGTGGAAGGTACGAACTGCGTTTAACTTGTAGCAAATGGGATAAACCACACTGAGTCTGACTCGCCTGTAAGTTCTAATTAGTTTTCTCATTTCATCCTGATGCTGCTAGAACGAGGGTAGTGAAAGAAGCTCTTTTTTCATGACCTCTTGTGCTGGACTGACCTTGGTCAGCTGCCAGATGCTCGCCAAGCTGCTCTCTTGTTCCCTCTCCTGAACAGGACAGAGGGGAGAAAGTAAGGTGAAAAACTTTGTGGTTGAGATAAAGACAAGGAGATCGCTTACCAGTTACTGTCATGGGCAGAACAGACTCAACTTGGGGAAAGTTAATTTAATTTTTTCCCAGTTAAAAAGAGAGTAGGCTGGTGAAACAAAGACAAAACTTAAAAAAAACCACCTTCCCTCCCCCCCTTCTTCTCAGGCTTGACTTCACTCCTTCCTTCCTGGCTGTTCTACCTGTCTGATGTGGGGGCAGCTCCAGGTCTCTTCTCACAGAGGCCACTCCTCCAGCCCCCCACTACCAAAACCTTGCCACATAAACCTAACACACCTACGCATACCTGAGAGTGAGTGCTGTCATTGACTTTCGAATATTCAAGTTTATTACAAAAGACTTACGCATTAATAGGTCATTACAGATTTCAGCAGTCTCCCATTACTTCCCAGATATTTAAAGTACTCATGCTATCATAAACACTTTCAAAGTTTGTAAAGTAAATACACAGCAAGCAATCTGATTTTTTTTTTTGCATCTTTCACCACTAATTTGGAGTCCCCATTGATTCAGTTTCCTTATGACAATCTTTGTAAAATGTTAGTTTGTGTAAGTACCTTGCAAGTATTATACCTTTCCTCATTTTATGCTGTGAAAGATCTTTATTTGGTCACTTGACCTTCATTTATTTATATGGTTATTTTCAGTTTCCCAAATCTAGCATTCAGCTGGATCTGGAAATCCTGGTGTTGATCAGGAACTGCTGTTCTGATAACGTTTTTCTTTTCCTCCTGCCTTACTTTCAGGCTTTAAAGGCATTTGCTGCTACCTTTTAACTTCCTTTGTGAGTCTGACTCTCAAAATTTGTTTTTGGTGTGTGTCAGGACATTCTTTTCTGGTTATTTTCTACTAAATATGTTTATGTGTGTGTGTATATATGCGTATGTGTATATATAAAAACATACATTTGTTTTAAATACTTTAAATCTATTTAGGATGTCTCTCTTAAACCAGTCATATGTTTTCATTGCTATCTGGCTTGTTCATTTTGGATTTTCCCCTACCCCACCTGTATGTTGGTGGAATTGGTTTGTAGGTAAGCAGTTTCTTCGTACAAGTTTTGTCATTGTTTCTTGCATGTCTGAATTCCCTTGCATTCATAGTCTTTCATTTGTTCAGGTAGTAGCTCAAATGTACCATTAGCAGTCAGGTACAAACACACTGTTGCGGTGGTACCCCCACTCTGTATGTTGCCCATATCTGTCTGTACCTGCTTAAATAGTTATGTCTCTGAGATCCTCGCAACGTTTCAGCTTAGTGAATCTGTTCAAAGAGCCTACTGTCTCCCTTCCCTTCAGTACTGAGGTCATACTGGGTTTTGACACTGAGAATCTTTGCTTGTTTCTGCCAAGAATTGTATTTTTAATCCCAGAGATTCTAATGGTGGAACTGCTTGGTCTTCTAACATTTTTGTACTAAAGTAGCAGGTTTGGTGTATCCAAGGGGTACAATTCCTTCTTTCTTTTTTCTCTCTCTCTCTTCCCCCCCCCCCGCCCCAGTTATAATCCCTGTTTGGGAAAGAGTCTTTTGTTTCAAGAAATTAGACCATTTTTGTAAAGAATTTGCTCAATAGAGAGAGTGTGTTTGTAAGTATTTGAAGTTACTGTGTAGTTTCAGACCCTTCAGTTGTCTACTACCAGGGACCTTTCTCAAGAGATGAGATTTGAAAGTGTTTTTCCTCAGCCATTGCTTGAGAAATTAAAACTTCTTCCTCCACAACTGCTCTAAGGGAAGAGGTATTTATGGTGCTTTCAAATACTGGAAAGAAAATCCAAGATGGATTTCTATCCTAATTTTAAAAGGATTGAGTACCTCTCACTTGCATTTCAAGTTCAGAATGATAATATTGCCACTGACAGTACAGTCCCTCTAACAGAAGAATTGATTCATCTCTCTCTGCTCGCACGATGTTTATTTCTGCATAATGGTCAAAGTTATGCTGAGACAGTATCTGCGATTATTCATTGTTCAGGATTACCACTTACCAATTCAAAGTGTTTTCTTCCAGCCACTCTGTAACAACAAATATCTTTAATGGCATTGCTGAATTGTCAACGTGTCTTTGAAGGAGATGATACCCTTAATGGGAAACTTCCTAAAAGGGAAACAGCTGATTTTATTCTGCCTTTTGTGTTACTTTGCTGTTGTTTTATTCTCCAGGGCCTCACAACCAAAAGTCAGTGACATAGGATCAGTAGTCTTCTGCAGAGCCCGGGAGGCATATCACTTGTGCTTGACCACTGCTGTATGTAGACCTATCTGATGTTAGACATAGACACCACTTCCGTCATGTTCTATAGCAACAAATAAAGTGTAGAATCCCAGTCTCCCCTGTGGAGGGAGAATCAATATTGGAACTAATGCTTCTGTCATTATATTTAAAAGTCAGACGTCTGCCTGCCAAGAATTCAGAGTGTCTTATCCAATGTATATTGTTCTACAAGAAAGGGTTAGTGCCACATGAAAGACACTGGTGGATATTTTGACATTGATACTTGTTTAATCAATGTGAATGTGGGTGGGCTATCATTCAAAGCAGAAGAGAGATTCAGTCATCTGTAAGAAGATGATGTGTATGTAGGCATTAGCTTCCCTTTGATCTTGGTTCAGGACCTTAAAATTCTGGGATTTGGAATTGAGGGGTATATGGTATGTTGTACCCTATACCACCTTCTAAATAATCTGTATCTTATTTCCATACCTGTATCCTAGCCAACTGTATCCTATCTTGCTATCACCTTTTTTGCACTTTGAAATGAATGAGGGGGATAACTGGAACTGTCTGGTAACTGGAAAAAGGCAAATATCTTGCCCATCTTCAGGGTGGGCAAGAAAGAGGATACTGGGAACTATAGGTCAGTTAGCACAATCTCAGTCTCTGGAAGGGTTACATAGCAGATTCTTGTGGAAGCCATGTACAAGCACGTGAAGGACAAGAAGGTGACTGGGAGCACTTTGCATAGTTTTACCAAGGGCAAGTCATGCCTGACCAACCCAATGACCTTCTATGATGAGATGACTGGCCTGGTGGATGAAGAGACTGCAGTGGCTGTTTACTGGGACTTTAGTGAGGCCTTTGATGTGGTCTCCCATAGTATCCTTATTATAAAATTGGCAAAATATGCACCAGATAAGTGCAAGTGCACTTGTATAGCTGGACTGCCAGGCTCAAAGGGTGGTCAGCAGCAGCACAAAATCTGACTAGTTACTAGCAGTGTTCTTCATGGGCCATACCTGGTTCAGTATTGTTCGGTGTCTGTATTACCGACCTGGATAATAGGATGGAGTGCACTTTCAGCAGATTTGTAGATATCACGTTGTGGGGAGCAGCTGATAGGCCAAAGGGCAGGACAGCTATTTGGAGGGACCTCAACAGGCTGGAAAAATTGAATGATGGGAACCTCACAAAATCCTGCACATGGAATGGGAAAACCCCATGCACTCAGTCTGGGGCTGACTGGCTACAAAGCAGCTTTCCAATAAGGGACCTAGGGGTCCTGGTGAACACCAAAGCAAACATGGATCAGTAGTGTGCCCTTGTGGTGAAGTAAGGCCAACTGTATAATGCCCTGTATTAGCAACAGTATAATCAACTGATTAAGGGGAGAAATGATTCCTTCTGTTCAGCATTTAAGACCACATCTAGAGTACCATATCCAGTTTTTGGCTTTGCAGTACATAGATACTGATGTTCTGGAGTGAGTCTAGCAGGTAGCCAAGACGATTAGGGGACTGGAGCATATGGCATATAAGGAGAGGCTGAAAGAACTGATTTTGCTTAATCTGGAGAAAATAAGCTTCCGGGCATCTTATTGTGGTCTTCAGCTACCTAATGAGGATAATGAATGTGAAAAAGATGGAGGCAGCCCTCTCAGAGGTGTGCAGTAGAAGAGAAGGGGCAATGGTCACAAGTTGCAACAAGGGAAGTTTGTTCTTATTAGCCACAAGGAACAACGTTTTCACCATTAGAGTAATTAATCTAAGAGGTTTACCAACATCTCCAATCCCGGAGATGTTCAGAGTTTGATTAGGTAAGCTGCTGAGCAAACAGATTTTGTTGCCCCTGCTTTGAGCAGGACATTGGATTAGATAAATTCCAGGTGTCCCTTCCAGCCTATATTGTTTTAAGATTCTCCATACCTGTACTTGCAAAATATGTGTGTATACTTTCTAGATACAATCCAGTAAATCTTGGCTTCCAATTTTAGTGATGTGTGCATACCCACAGTGTGACTGGACGTAAAGACTACTTCTCTCAAAAGAAACTAGTGGTAAGCAATATTTTTCTTTGACTTTATGAAGAAGTTATGAATTTCTTTGACTTTATGAAGAATTTCTTTGACTTTACGAAGAATTATGAATTCATCCTTGCATTCATAATACTCCCTGTAGATGTTAAACAAGTGACAATTTAGTTTGCTAGAATTTTGCTCTGGTGTAGTTACGGCTTTTTATTTCACAAGCCGTAAACCTATTAAAGAAAAATGAGACTGGTTCAAGCCTATGCCAAACTGATGGAAATGTAAAGCTGCCCAATTACAGTTCATTATTTATACTAACTAGTCTGTTTAGACTAGTGAACAGATTCAGCTGTCTTGAACACATTCACAAGAACGCATTCACACAACACATTCAAGGTGTCTTGAATGACTTTTGGAGATGTGTGTCGTAGGCACTTTTTCACATGTGTATCTTTTGTGTGCAGCTTATGCTCTGCATTTACTCGGAAGAAGTTAGAATTTAAATGTTCAGGCCCTTGGAGTCATGGCTCAGGGAAATAAAGATTCCTTGCTAAGTGAGTACAAGCACACCTGGTTATCTGGTATTCAGTTTCCCTACTGAAGAATATCTCATCTTTAGTGGCAATACTTTTGGTAATGAATTAACACAATTTTAAGGATAGTAAGTTTCACCCATGGGAAAATTGGGTGAAATATTATTATGTTACTGTTATGTAATGTTATAATGTCCCTGTGGTGGGTTGGCTCTGGCTAGCAACCATGCACCCACACAGCTGCTCCCTTGGCACCTTCCCCAGCGGGATGGGGAGCAAATAGGGAGAACAGGGGCGAGAAAGCTCCTGAGTTGAAATGAAGGCAGGCAAATCACTAACCAATTACTGTCATGGGTAAAGCAGACTCGACTTGGGGAATTTAACTTAATTTATTGCAAATTAGCATAAATATTTAATTACTGGGAAACAAAAAAAGGCAAACATTAAAACACTTGGGGAAAATCATTCTTCCTCCTTTCCCAGGCTCAACTTCACTCCAGGCACCCCTCCTCCCTCCTTGTTACCACTACGGGATACACTCAGCCCCCTTCAGTGAGACAAATGGCGGTGCAGGGGGTTGGAGTCGGAGCATAGCAGTTTTTCTGCCGCTCCTCGTTTCTCACTTTTCCTTTGCTGTGGTGCGAGTCCTCCACAGGCTGCTGTCCCTTTGGCAGTGTACCTCCTTCGGCGTAGAGCATCTTCTCTTCCTCCTCTTCTTCCTCTAACCTTGTTATTCTCTCGTCCCCTCCGTTCTTCCCTTCTCTTCTGGTGTTTTCTGCCCTTTCTTACATATGTTTTCACTAAAGTGCCCCACACATGGCTGAGGGGTTCAGCTGTGTCCTATGGTGGATCTGTTGTGGACGTGCTGGAGCTGGGTGTTCGGCACAGGGCAGCCCCTGGCTTCCTCCCACAAAGACCCCTGCAGCCCCCCACTGCCAACACCTGGACATCTGCACCCAATACAGTTACAACTGGTACGTCATGTATTTCTCATTAGTTAGTAATATTCTGGAAATGTGCAAAAGGGAGTGCTGGGCTAAATATTACTACTAACTGATGATGAGAACTTTATTATTAGAAGCTCATGCCTTCTGCTTTCTTGCAATTCCATGTAAGACTGGATTGCTTCCTCAATCTAAAGTGTTTTTGATGAACCACTTAGTGGCTGAACTCATACAAGTTCTATTTCTAAAATACTTTTCATGCTTTTTGTCTGCCTGACTCAGGCTACATAGGAGTGATTTCGCTGCAAACAATATTGTCGTGATGAAATCATGGAATAAGGTGGTACGATCAAGCAAATGTGAAAAGGCAGAATTTGGAACTGTATAAAGAATGATGAGTTAGTCTCTGAAAAGCAGCCCAGTACCTCCCTGCCCTGGAAAATAAACTAGTAATTAATTTAATTATTATCAGTGAATGTAATGGAAATAATTTTTTTAAATAAGATGGAAATAAGTCATGTTAAGCCTGATCTGAATTTCTTTGTACCTTTCATGTTCATGCTTAATGAAACCTTTGATGCTTTAGTAAGAAACTGATTAATTGGTTTCTGATTTAACAAACGATATTCTTCTTTTTGTGCTAATGTCTTCTTTAATTGATTTTAGTATAATGGCCATATCCCAACAACTGAAATGCATTTAACCACTGTCATCTTTAGCCTTTTTCTTCTAATATGCTGTTAAACATTTAGATGATTCATTATGAACTTTAAATAAAAAAAAAAACCAAAACAAGCCTTAGATAATTAGGCTAGCAGATACTATCTGTTTACTGGAGTTATTTTGTCTTAGAAATTCTTGCTTTCTTATTACCTATGTAGCTTCTTATTCTTAAACTTCTGTTGTGAGTTACCCTGGCAATAGATAGGAACGTTTATAAGTAGCTTAAAAAGTCGACCCATTTTATCTTCATTTTGTGTATTTTGTGTTTAGGTAGATATTGCTGTTACTGATTGTCATGAAAGAATGAGGGTAAATTTCTGGTGTCATCTTGTGACAATGTGTACCACAGTTTTTATTTCACCTGATTTGGTATTTTATGTAACCTACTAGCTAATAATTTTATATGATGCTTGTTGATTCTTGTTTTACAAAAAACAATGAATAGCTGTTCTCTATTCATCTTCTCCGTGCCACTTGTGATTTTATTGAGCCCATATAGAAAGAGGAAGAGATTTGAGAGGCAGTTGCAGAATCTTGTTGGTAAATTAATGGTAACCACAAGTAAAACATTTACTTTGTGAGCAGTTAATTGACCAGTCTGTAACTGAGCAAAATTAAGCATTTTCTAAGGAATGGCACATCTGTACTGAGAAACTGCTCTATAGTATCCTGTGATCTAGATGTTATATTCTAGAGTAATAGTGAATTTATTGTAGTTACTTTCATTTTTGACAGTTTATCAATATAAATAAAATCTTGTTATATGTTATATTTAGCTAGGCTGGGCAGCTTTGTGGTTTGAATTCAGAGAGACATCTGAAATTTTAAAAGAAAAAAAAATGCCTTGGTAGAAATTGACCGTCCTGAAAATAAACAGTACACTACTGAATATCGCTTTGGATCTTTAAAATTATATTGCAAGAGGAAAACCTTATTTAGCAAATAATTTTCAGGTATTATTTTAAATCTCAAATGTACAGAGAACTTAGTTCCTTGTTTAATGTCCTCAGAGGCATATATGAGCTCTTAAAAAATAAGAGTGATATCTTATTTACTAGATGTTTCATGTCATTCAAGATACTGATTAAAAAATTGAGGCTAAAAGTATATTCTCTGCTCTATTATATTCGGAATATTGTTCTGATACCTTAAGGAGGTCAATCAGAGGCAACTTTGTGGATATATATTTCCCTTTGCCTAGCTCCTGCTGACTTATTAATTCTGTATTTCTTTAGCTTTAGGTATGAGTTTTGCTGTTCAAGACTTCTAAAAATTGAAGTTTTTCTATGTTAGGTTTATCAGCAATGAAAAATTCCTGACCTGTGTGTCTCAATTTATTGTATAAGGACATCAAAGTTGAAGAGGTAAAATATTGTGGCAATTTATATTCAAAGTGGCAGAAAAAGTAAATGTGTGACCTTCGAATGCCATTGTTTACCAGCTAATTCCCAAAGCAATGGTAAAGTTTCAATGACTGCATAGTCAGAGCAGAGGCTTTTCTAAGGATATTTGTTTATTATAGTCTAGAAAATTGATTGATCTGTTAGCCTGATGCTGGTATTTAATTGAAAAAGAGTGCTTCTTTCAGCCATCACCTCTAATTGCGTTTCATTGTTGTCAAATAATGCTGCACGCTGAAGCTTGAGTTAAATTTTTAGCAGACACCCTTTTACTTTTATGAATATCTTTCTTTGGGAGAAACTCGTGGTGATAGAGTGGTAGAACGTAAGTTTTCATAACTTAATCAAAGCGTGTTCCACAGATATGGATGAGTCAGAGTGCTCTTCAGGTCTTGATAAATGCAAGTACCCACTGAAAATGGACTGATGCACACCATTATGTCTTACTGGTGTTTCAATAAGTCTCTTATTTTCACTTCTTAGTGTTCATACCATTACTTTTAACTGCTAAATATGACTGAGTGACCTAAAAGTTAATATTTCTTTCATGTCACCCTTGCTCTGCCAACTCAGCAGAAAATGAGAGAAAGAAAAGAGATGTGCTTATGAAGAGCAATAATTAACCAAAACCAGCAAAAAATTAATGATTAATGGATATGTAGGCAATTATAACTGTTTATACTGAGGCCTAGATTTTACATGCTAGATTCAGCTTTATGAATTATACAGATTTCGGAATATCCATGTGAATTTTAAATAAATATATAATCTCATTAGTCATGTGACACTTCAATTCCTATTACAGAACTAAATGTTAAACAAAAGGTACAAACTTTTCAGCTGTTTCCTTCTTTCTCTGGTAGAGATACACTGACCGCATTAGCTGCTGATGGGCAAGTGTTCAAAAGCTTTCCTTCCTATCCTGACTTGGGTGTCTCTAACCCGGTTAGACAACAGAAGAGAGAGATGTGTTGAGTTGTGTGCCTTTTGAATGAGGTCTTTAGGGCATGTGGTCTCCCCTGAGTTTCTGTGATTTGGCTGTGAATGGCATTTTTAATTCATGAACAAATTAAATTTTGTTCCGCTTTTTAATGTACAGGCATTTTCCTAGCTTGCCGCTAAGCGGTAGTCTGAGTGGTAGGCTTTTCAGCTGGCACCTGCAATCCCAGGCAGCTTCAGTAACTGAATGTTTCAGAAGATCTACATGCAAAGAAAGTGATAATGTCCTTTTTTGTGTTTGTAGGTGGGGAGTATGCAGCTGCTGAAATTCAGGCACTAGGTTGCCGGGGTTAGAATTGAAGCTATGAGTTTGGCTTTTTTTTAAATTTAAAAAATAATACTAAAAAAATCCTGTCAGTCGAGTACTTAATCTCACAGAATCAGCTTGACTCAAAAGTACCACAGGCCGTAATACTAAGTTAGTGCTTATAAGCAAATGAGTCCCAGCAAAGTCCTCTTGTCGTTTCTGTTGGTGGAAAAAATGGACTATTTCTTCAACTGCTACTTCCTTTGCATAAATTGTGGAAGAAATAAAGCTTCAGGCCTCATGGATGAGGTCAGGAGAAATTAAGATTTTCAATTTCTGTCTTGGATTAGAAAAAATGCCCGAGGTATACCTGCCTAATAGAAGCACTGGAAATTTAACATGCATTGGAACATCATTCTCTTAGAAATAAAATTTCATGAACAATATTAATCTGCATATTTTTATTTTTATTTTTTATTCACATATATATGTGAATTTTGTTCTTGTACATGTGTGTGAGAAATGGGTGAGTTAAAGAACTCATGGAAGGGATATATAGGAAAGGCAATAGGTGGTGTAAAAAGGCTAAGGGAGCAGTAACAAATGCCTTATCTACATGGCAGTACTCATAGCCATTACTGCTATGAATGTGCATTCACTGGATAGATCAGTTTCTTTGGGTACAAAGTGTCTCAGAAGAAATGTTCTGCACCTTTTAAAAAGCAGTGTTTTTCTTCAGGGTCACAGCGATGGTGGGAGGCAGACCCTTCTCAGGATGGAACAATATTTTGTACGTGTTTTTAACTGCTTATTACTTACTAATTAGCTTCCTCCTGATGGGATTTATGCAGAGACAATATTCACCTTTGATTAGTAAGCAGCTGCCTTGAGACCAGTTTCATCACATTTGCATTCTTAGTCTGGGCTGCCAGATTTTTTAAAAAGTAGTATGAAGTGTTCTGTCCTCAGTAGCTGCTGTAAATAGCTGTGTATAGCCTGGCCTGCTAGATTTCATTTAAGCTAGTCTACTGTGCCACAGTACAAACTCAGTTGGTTCACTTGCCGTATGAAAACATTTCTTGAAAAACGGTTTGGGAGGAGAGAGCGGGAACAGCAAGGTCTTAGGCACATTATATTAATCTGTAACAAGAAGCCCAAAATGTTAGTTGAAGGAAAGCAAAGCTCTTTTTCTGATTGCTTTTAAAGTTATTTGACTCTCAGTATTGAAGCTTTTATAACTTTCCTTTTGCACTGCCTTGTTTATGGGTACATACATTCCTACAAATCCCAACATTGCTGATCATTATTCTAGTAAACAAATGACTTTTTTTCTTTTTTTTTTTTTTTTCTTCCCCAGCTCTTGCCTGTTAGGTTGGTTAAACCTGTCTTTTGCTAAGCTGGTTTCTGTTTTCCATTGCATAGAAGTTGGCCGGTGTTCTGAACAGATAAAGAGAAAAGGAAATGAGGTTGCCTGAGGGAGTGCAGAGGCCTTTGCAAAAGTAGGAGACGGTGGATTGAAAGATGCGGCACTATTGATCTTTGGTGAGAAGTGCAGCATTGTTGCGGTCTAGAAAGCATAAATCTTTAACTGATTTTTTTTTTTTTCCCCTAGTTTTTTTGGACTTGGATACTGCTGTTGCTAGGGTTTTGTGAACACTTTTACATGTAGTATCTTTGCTCCTTTTTCTTGCATTGGTTTAATTTTAATCAAGATAAGTTGTGAAAAACACTGAAGTAGAAAAGTAACTGAATCTGAATACTCAGTATTCTAATGTTTTGGTACTTTCATAGTCTTTATGATCTGTGAGAATTGTTACTTTTTTAAGATGGAGGCAGTTCTGCTATGTTGTAGGCTTTTGTAATACAGGTCTGTAGGATAAAGCTTTAATTTATTACAATTGCCTTGAACAGTTCTTATTGAACAGAGATATGTTCTGGTTAATATTACTACATATATGCAGTACATGTAGGATTTGGAATTCTAGCTTGAATTACTGCATGTGTATATGAGTGAGACTGAAATTTTTGTCTACTTTGCACAAATGCCATACAAGTTATTTTCTATTTAAACAAAGTAAACGGAAACTTCTATTGGCGTATGTTAAGGCTTGAAATATGTATGAAGTTGCTAATTCACAGGTTATGGCACAAGGATAAATATTTGAGAGGAGCTGACCTGATCTAGTGTTGCTACTAGCCCTGGTTTAAGTGGGAGGTTGGACTAGGTTCCGACCACAATTTTTATGGATCTGTAAAGTATAAAAGAAATAGTGCATCTCTCAAGCACACAACTGACACAGTATCTTTAGTGGCACAGGGCTGAGCAACAGCTTGCATTGCATAGACTTTGTTTTTATGCCTTTTAGATGGTTTTAAGGAATTCTTTCTCTTTGCTTTCATGTGTCTGTCTCATTTCCTGAAGCTGACATATTTTGAATGGCATCCATTATGCCCTTGCCCAGCAGGAGTGCCAAATACTTATGTTTTCTTGGAGGACCAGATCCCTGAGGAAATGTTTGGTTTACAAAGGCTTCAAGTCTAATGCCTTTCAAGGAAGGGAGGAGAGACTACTTAATTATTTGCTGGACACATCCATCAGCTTTGGCCTTGAATCAGAGTGATCTTGAATGTTTGAGATCTACATAAACATTTAACTCTGATTTCTCCTGCAACCTGTAGACAACGAGTCTAGCACGAAGTTAGTCCTTTGACAGTGTCTCCATACGGTCTTTTTCCCAAGACTTGCTGGCTTCCAGGGCATCAAGAGAAGATCCCTTCCATCTTGCAAGACTTCAGCTCCATTTATGGCTGCTACAGAGGAAGGATGATAGAGAGTACAAAGCTGCTACTTTTGCCAAATAGTGGCTTGCCATTGCCTGTGAGCTGCCTTCTATTTCTAGACTATCCTCTGCTCCAGAGCACTGGGGTTTCCCTTTCGCAAAAGACATAAGGGATGTGATGTGTTAGGGGTGGAGGGGAAACCCTCTCTTCTAGCATTATCCTGTGTAGGACTGTAAAACATATGAAGCTCTTCAGACCTTTCAATTGGATCAACTCAAAGCACTCCTGGATGATTCCCCTGCTGAGAAAGCTCCTCATAAATAAGCCCAAGCTGAAGGCTTGCTCTTGCAAAGCAGTTTTAGATGAGGCAGATAGTGCTATGTAGCCTACTGCATAGAGAAGCCAACCTTGTCTCCTACTTTAGCCTCTCAAATGTTGGGCAGACATCGCAGTTTAGATAAAGGTCATCTTTTGATGATCTTTATATGCAGGCTGCCAGTTACAACTCAGTCACTTGCTCAGTTTGTGTTCTCTCATTGGCATGCTTTGAGTGTTCATTGAGAAGCATATGACTCACTTTGCCTCAATCTCTGTCCCCCTTCAGTAGTCACTTTTGGTTAGTCATGTTTCTGGCTGAAATGCCTTTCTCTCGGATTCCTGTCTGCTGGATACTGAGAGTCATGCGTATAACATCCTACTTCATTCTCGCCCTCCCTTTTAAGGAGTACCGTGCAGTCAGAATCACATTGTACATCCTGTAAAAGGATACTGCTTTTTACTGGTGTCAAAGAAACAGGCAATTTGACCTCTTGCCAGGTCAGGTTATATTACTTGGGACTTTTGGTCTGCTAAAGATGCTTGTCTTGCATAAATGTTCTCAAGGCACAAGGAGTTTGGAAAACATGCCATGAGTTTCTCTCTGTCATAAGGCATCAATTGCAGGTGATGACTTAACATGACTCAAACAGTTTCAGTAAATAAAGAGAATTCAAATTCCCCCTCTTATAACACTTGGAGATTCACTATGTTCCTGACATATCTATAATTGGAACTAGTGGTTGGCAATCTGTTTGCAGGAAACACTGGCTATCCTAGTTGTATGATTAGACATTTTAGGTGATACATCACGACTGAGACATTCAGGATGCTGTTACTGGGTGCTTTTTTTGTTTTTCCATTTGGCATTTAGGGAGGACCTGAGATGAGCTGCTTTGAGATCCAGGAGAATAATGTTGGTTCTTCTCTTCTACAGCAAGTCTATTTCCAGGGTTGTCTGGAGTTTTTCTGTTCTGTGGGGCTGACCAGCTGATGTGTCTTATCTTCTGCAGGCCCCTAGGGTGTTGCAGAAGGTAATGCAGGTTGTGTCTGATATCATTTCAGCTGTATTGGCATGTGTGAGGTACTCATGGATTTGGAACCTTCATCTCTTCATGTCTTGACTATTGCTTTTATGAACAGCTTTCCTTTTCAGGAACTTGGAGTGCAGGAAATCTGGCCAAAGACGGAACATCTGCATCTCCTAGTGTGTTTACTCAAGATTAGAGTAGGATTGTCTCAGAATTCCAGAGAGGCTCCTCCTTTCTTCTTTATGAATGATAGGAAAGCATAGATATGTTAGTGGTAACACGAAGTGGTAAGGTTTTCTTTGGGTTTCTGGGCATGTCTGTTACTCAGAAAGTCCTTCTCTGTATGATTTTAAAGTCGATCTCAAGAACATTAGCCTGTTAGCTTCATCTAGGTTCTTTTAACAGCCATTTTAGAACTTCAGTTTTCTTTCATTCTTGTGTAAAAGTGTTCATTCAGTCTTTCTGACCAGCTCAGGAAATTTCAGTGTCTATTTAGGTAGGTTCTTCAGTGCTATGTTGCGTGCTGGAGAGCCTTCATTGTTATCACTGCTCAGTGTTATGCACTGATCTTTCTGAAGAAAGATTTTTCTTCCAGTCCTCTACCTTGTCCATGCATGTTCTGTGAGAGCGGTTGTCATTTGGATGCTCAGAGTAGTGTGCTAAGGGCTGAACACAAATTCTTGCATAAAATAGTGTTCTGTCAACCAAGTTGTTACAGCCTTAAAGTGAGGAATGATCTGTAACCAAGCTACCTCTAAGACACACTTCAAAAATGCTTTGTGAAAAGTAAATAAATGTTGTGAATAAATATGAAATAACACCATCATAAGTGGCTTATGAAAGAGCAATGCACAAAATTAAAGGGAAACCTTCTTAATCTGTTTATGCCAAAACCAAATCTCAAAGCTCTTCCACCCCGCATCTCCTTCGCCAAGACATCCAGCTGGTATATTGAAGACCTACTTCTTGGTGAGATGTGCTTCATTGGGTAGTTTGTCTCTGCATACCTGATGCCTCAGTTTGTACGCACTAAGGAGAAATTAATCTTGGTGTAGCATTAGCTTTTATAATTGATTGCCTTGTTGAAGTCTTCTGTGCTGTCCAGACAGATTGAAATTTTCCCTTTGCTGATTCTTTCATTCAGAAATTTATTTAGAACTTCTTTAGAAGTTCTACTGCTCTAACTAAAATAAGCACCATTCATTTTCCTGAGGATGTAAGTGTTGCTTTTTAGACCAGATGTTGTCTCTTGTTCTGGATTGGTTGATCAACTGATTGACTCAGTAAGAAGTACTCCTCCCTAGATGTATTTTGGAGATTTAGCACCTGGTAAATGTCTTCATGCCCCGAACTTTTTTTTTCCCAATCTGTTCATTAGCGAATGTATTTGATACAAATACCTAAATCATGCTAAATGAATGTAGCTGATTACTGACTCTTGATTACCATCCAGATGGAATTCTGCTATGAAATGCCAGTAGGCTTGGAGTAAATAAATAACCTTTGATATTTTTCTTCTAAAGAAGTCATCCTCTTGTGCTATTCATTTGTGGATACCACAAGTCAGTGACACAAACCGACAATGGATCACGAAACAAATATTAACAATAGACTAACCGTTTAAGGTTATGGTCTTCCTCTCTTTATCTGTCCACAGGAGTGGGTATCTTGATAGCTGTTAGCAGGCAGGACTGTAGAAATTCAGGCACTTGAGAACTGATCCTCTCTTCCCCACTGCCTCGTTCCTTCAGTATACAGTTGAACTTTGTACATTTCTGAAGCCTGTAGCCCATGTGGTTTGAGTTGCATTTTTTGTGGAGGATTGCCCTTTGCCTGTTTTCAAAATAACTTATCCTTACCAGAGACAGCATTACACAGGCTACCTTCTAATGAGCTTCTTCATCTCCTGGAGAAACTGGCTGCTCATGGCTTGGACAAGTATACTTGTCACTGAGTGAAAACCGGCTGGATGGCTGGTCCCAAAGAGTTGTGGTGAATGGAGTTAAATCCAGTTGGCGGCCGGTCACAAGTGGTGTTCCCCAGGGCTCAGTATTGGGGCCAGTTCTATTTAATACCTTCATCAGTGATGGGGTGATGAGGGGATCGAGTGCATCCTCAGTAAGTCTGCAGATGACACCAAGTTGGGTGGGAGTGTTGATCTGCTGGATGGTAGGAAGGCTCTACAGAGGGATCTGGACAGGCTGGATTGATGGGCCGAGGCCAGTTGTAGGAGGTTCAACAAGGCTCAGTGCCGGGTCCTGCACTTGGGTCACAACAACCCCAGGCAATGCTACAGGCTTGGGGAAGAGTAGCTGGAGAGCTGCCTGGCAGAAAAGAACCTGGGGATGTTGGTCAACAGGCAGCTGAATATGAGCCAGCAGTGTGCCCAGGTGGCCAAGAAGGCCAATGGCATCCTGGCTTGCATGAGAAATAGTGTAGCCAGCGTGACTAGGGAAGTGATTGTCCCCCTGTACTTGGCACTGGTGAGGCCGCACCGCGAGTACTGTGTTCAGTTTTGGGCCCCTCAGTACAAGAAGGACATCGAGCTGCTGGAGCGTGTCCAAAGAAGGGCAACAAAGCTGGTGAAGGGTCTAGAGCACAAGTCTTATGAGGAGCGGCTGAGGGAGCTGGGGTTGTTTAGTCTGGAGAAGAGGAGGCTGAGGGGAGACCTTATTGCACTCTACAACTACCTGAAAGGAGGTTGTAGCGAGGTGGGGGTCGGTCTCTTCTGCCAAGTAACAAGCAATAGGACGAGAGGAAATGGCCTCAAGCTGTGCCAGGGGAGGTTTAGGTTGGGTATTAGGAAAAACTTCTTCACCGAAAGGGTAGTCAGGCACTGGCACAGGCTGCCCAGGGAAGTGGTTGAGTCCCCATCCTTGGAGGTATTTAAAAGACGTGTAGATGTGGTGCTTGAGGACATGGTTTAGTGGTGGACTTGGCAGTGCTAGGTTAACAGTTGGACTTGATGATCTTAAAGGTCTTTTCCAACCTAAACGATTCTATGATCTTATTTATGTATAACTTGGCCTTCTTGAAGACATGCCTTGTTTTTGGTTGTTGTTTCCCTGATGGGAAGATTCTGGGTTTGACAGGTTCTCCTCAGAATATGTTCTTCTGGGTCACTAGGACGTGTTGTAACAGAGGGGGAAATTTGTAGTTGGCGGACAGACTCTCTCTGTAGCATTTCAGAGAAGCTATCCTTTGGGAGACCCACAAAACTGCAAGTGGACTTCACTTTCATACATTCATTCATACATTTGTTAAGCATGACACTAGTTGAAGTGTCCAGCCAACAGAGAAGTTTTTAACTATTCACAGTCTTTGGGTTCTCTGATAATCCATTCAACAGGTAGGTACTGCATGCAGTCACCTATAGCGTGATGATACATATGGACAATCATTTAAAGAAAACAGGAATGTTATGAATGGAGATTATTTGAAATGTTCCATCTGTATTTATGTTAACTTCCTGTATGCCTTGCCTACTTCTATGGAGCCCTTATCTTATTTTTACAGCATCTCTTTAAAATAAGGTATCCATGTGGTTGAGGAGAAGGTGGTGGCTGGGAGGAGTGTGGAGGTCCTTCATAAAACAAGTGGTGGAAATGGAGGGATTGGGCATGTACTTATGAGGTTCTGTTAGGGTTAACAGTCTCTGCCTTGAGTGCTTTAGACAGTGCTTCAGTGCAAAAAATTGCTAATAGTGATTAGTCATCTCTTAAACTTTACATGCAGAGCTGTGTTGGCAAGGAGCATAAGAAAGTTCCCAGTAGTAAAAGGCGTAGCTGTTAAATAAAAAATTTTAGTATTGATACAGTTTTCCTGGCAAGGAGTGGCGGAGTGTTTTAGCCTTTACTTCTTCCCTGACAAAACAGAATCAGGCAGAGGAATTTTGAACTCATTGTGTCTTTATACTCATCAGACACTCAACTTGGAGTTCAGCTTTGAGAATTATGGTGTTTCTTCTCTTAAACTGCCTATAGGCAGTCTTCTTGGATCATTCTTCTGTAAATAGATGGAAACATATGATCTGGCTGTCTCTGTTCTTACTGACCGCATGGCGTAGTTACTAAACTCATTGTAAGTAAAAGAGGGGTTACTGAAATCTCCAATGCAAGACTGGCAGGGACTAAGGCTGAGGAGATGTCTTCAGGGAAGCTTCTACACAAGCCAGAATTGGGAAGTTCAGTGTGAGGCCAACGTTTCTTGTTGATTTTTCAAGCTCCTTGAAAAAACCAGAATTTGTTGGAAATACTGTTTTCATCCTTTCTCGACCTACATAGGAACTTCTTTCAGTACTTCCTAAGAGAATCCTTCTGTTCTTTAAGGAGCTTTATCTATGGTTTCTAGAGTTGATTTTGATACGGAAATCAGGAAACTGCCTTCTGAACCTTTGGCTTTTTCTGTACTCTTTTGTTCCTTTGAGTTATAGCCAGTCTCGTCACTGAGGAGTACTACTTAAACATGGACAATGTGCTTATATTACAAATGCTTCTAAAAGACATGATAAGGCTGAAACATATGTATGTAGGACTTTGTTTCTTAAGGTTTGGTAGGTAAACAGGAATTGAGAGGATATTGGAGTACCTTTTCTTATATAAGACAACCGCTTCTGAAGTTTCACAGTTTTGTCAAAAGCATCCTCTAAATTTTTTAGTTTTTTGAAACTTTTTTTTTACTAAATCATTCTTTGCCAATGTATTTTTTTCTACACTAATTTATAGAAAGTGGCTTTATTTTCAAGTTACTTCTAGTTTTATTGTTTGAATCTTTGGAAAGGAAAAGCTTTCTTCATAAATTTTAGTGTTGTGTTCTGAACTCTGCTATGGAAGTGAATAAATGGATTCAGTGGATTAACGGAGTCATTGGTTCAGCTTTGGATTCATTACTCAGCTGCTATCTATTTTACATAATTAAATCAACCATCTGTTGGTTGTGAGGGAGTCAAGGTTCTTGTGTTACTTTTTCTGAAGAAATAAAGAGAATTTTTCTGTCAGACTAATTTTGGGTAATTGTGGTTTTTTTTCTCCTAAAATCACTTAGCAAGAATACTTACTTTTTCATTTAAGACACTGTAGCGGCATAGTTGTTTATTTTTAGTGACCTATTGTTCATTATATACTCCTATCACTGAAAATGTCTGTAGAGCAGACAAACCA
This sequence comes from Nipponia nippon, assembly GCF_047370975.1. Taxonomy (NCBI): domain Eukaryota; kingdom Metazoa; phylum Chordata; class Aves; order Pelecaniformes; family Threskiornithidae; genus Nipponia; species Nipponia nippon. The sequence goes on from NW_028262347.1 coordinate 68,358,744, forward strand.
ATAAAAAGTTGAAACTCCTCGAAACTTTTCATTGAAAACTTTAAATGCAGTTGGTTAACACAAGTGTTTATCTTTTGAACTATGGTCCCTAATGCAAATTTTGCTATGGAGAAGGAGAGAAATAAGAGAGCCCATAAATGTCTTAGTCTTTTTGAAGATTTGAATCACGTTTTCCATTTATTTTAGTAGTATTAGACTGTAGACAAAGTTTTTGTTTGGGCTGGATACATACAGTTGTTTTTATGTAATAGAGGCAAGATACGGGGCATCATCTTTATTACCTGGCTGTGAATGTTGGATGTGTGAAACTGAGAGGGTAAGCAAGGCTGCTGAAGTGGTACGCACAGAAGCCTGCATCACGGGAAATCTTGGCCTGAGTGAAACTGCGGGTGAGTTACTGCCAGTCCTAGCAGTTGAGAAGCACAGGAAGGTTATTGTGTCATGCCACTGCCTGGTGTCAACAGTGAGTCATGGGTACTTCTGCTGCAAGGAGAATGATGCAAATAGATTTTGAGCGTTAAACTCTTCCTCAAAATAAATTCTCAAATGTTCCAGTAAGGCTATCGGACTGTCTTCTGGGAAAATTAAGGTATATTTAGTGTCTGGGTGCCATTATGCCTAAGTGTTACGTCGTCATTATATCAATAATACACAGATTTTTTTTTCAAGGAAATTTTTCATTTTTCAGAAGAGAACTCGGAAAGAAACCTTGTATTAGCAATAGCCTTGAACTATTGTATTTACTTTAAAATAGAGGCTAGAGATTGTAATAAAGTTGTACTACTCGTGTCTGTCTACATTAAATGATGTAGCCAAGAGAACAGCAGGCAAACTTTTGGGCTCAAAACCTCTTTTTTTATGGGAGGAAAAGGGACAGAAGCAGCAACTTTCAAGTTGAGAACAAACTGAGAAATTTTGCGTTGAGTAATGCTACTCAGTTGCAGTAGAAACAACCCTGGCTGGTAGCTGTAGATAAGCACGGGGATATTACGGAGGGAGTTCATTACAGTGACTAACTCCTGTGAGATAGAATTGTCTGTATGATAGTGAGGAGATAGCTGAGGGCATGACATGGGAAAAAATATAATATAAAGTAAACAAGTACTGAATTCTGAAAATCATAGACTAGATAAAATATTGTTTTTAAAGTACATAACCAAGATTAATTCACCGTATTTGTTATTTTCTTATATATAGTTTCAAAGATTTAATACAAAAACAGCAAAGCCTAAAGAAGGACTAGTGTGCTGAAAGCTGTTTTTTGTTTATCAGCTGGTAGAGTTATCACCTCTCCATACAAATCTTGTGCTTAGACCTTTAGACCATGAGAACGGTAATGCTTTCATGAAAGCCTTTATTCATTCATTATTTATTGCTCTCAATCCTTTTCTGCTTTAACAGTTTGATTCACTATTTATATTGTGGTTGTGTTTAAGGGTTGGTATTGTATTATTCTGGTGGTTATACAAGCACATACATCAAAATGACAGTTGCTGCCTGAAGGATTGATAACCTAGGTTCGAGGAAAGCGATGGTGGGAATGTGATATCATTGTCATTTTTGACTAATAGAAATGTGGTTGTGCCATTTGCTTAGCTGTTCTCCAGAGCTTTTTTAAAAATTATTTTATTTTAATCTTGACTAAGGAAAGGTTACATTTGTACGGTTTTAGTCACCTATCATGTATTCCATTCTTCTGACAGTAGCTGCAGTTTGAGTTTATAAATCACTCTTCACTAGTTCAAATAGTGATTATTTTTTTTTTAAAGCTTTTTTCACCTATTCTGCATAATATTCCACTTGAAGGAATTTCATAACTGGCTATTTTTTCAACTGCTGTCACTTAAACTAAAACAGTTAAATTGCCACTGATTTTTTTTTTTTGTTGAATTGTTTGTGGTAGGTTAATCAAGAGGAACTGCTCTGTCATTTCCTTGTAAAACTAATCAAACAATGGGGTTTTATTTTTCGAGTAGTATATCATGTTACCACGTATCCTTTTACATTTATTGAATGTCGTATATCAGGATTTTTAATGAGGTTTTTCTCAGAAAACAAAATCAGAATAAAACCAAAAATGAACAAATTACTAACTGTGACCAAAAAACACCAACCTCAAAACCATGCCTGCAATGGCATCCTGAACTTTAAAAGTGGCTTTTATTTTGTGATGTAGGGATGCAGATGAGTTAAAAAGAATTATATGACTAAGGTACATAATCTATGGAATTTAAAGTACAGACAAAAGGCGTTCTTTTGTGAAAAATCAGAAAAATTGAAATAAATGTTAGAAAAAGATAAAATTGTAGAAATCTTTTGTGTGCATAGCTAGAAATAGAGAGACAGACTTGGGGGCATGATGGATTTCTGCTTTCCATTTGTTGGACTGGTGTGTAGTTTGAGAACTTGGGGAGCTTCATTTTCAGTCCTGAGTTTGTAAATTGTCTGCTGACAACCTCCATAGCAAAAGTATCTCGAAGCAGTGTTACCAACAGACAGTTTTAATAAGTAAAACATATTAATTTTAGGTGAAATCTAAAAGGAGCTCAAGGATTATGAAAGTCAGGATTGTGGGGTGGTTTCTTATGTAATATGTTCAGGGTTTCTGTGTTGATTAGGTGTACAAGTCTTCTGTCTAGTAAAGCTCATCTAGGCATCCATTTGAGTGAAAAAAGAGTTAAACTCTGTTGCATTTAACTTTTATTTAACTTTTGGTCTGTTTCCTGACTAATGAGTACTATCTGCAAAAGCTACAAGAAAAGGGTGTGGGGAGAGGGGGGCATATGGCATTATTTCTCAGGGAAAGCACAGCAAGTTGTTCTGAAGTGTGCCTTAAACTTTGCATTTAAATAAGTGTCACCATTGGCCCTTCAGCCTTGCACTGACATGGATTAGAAAGAGGGAGTCCCTTCCCTAATTTCCCTAATTCTTTCTAGGTCCCAGAACATACCCACCAGATGAGGAGAATTTGGGGATTCAGCCCCAAAAGCCACCTTATTCTCCTTCCCTGAAAAAAAATGCATAACACCAGACAAATGAGCTTTCCAGATTTTCAATGCTACAATCTTTTTTTTTTTTTTTTTTTTTTTGTTCTGAATTAAGACTCTTGTAAAACATGTGGGCCTGAGATTAATATCTGTGTTCAGACACTTGTGCCGTGCTTAAGCTCTTGCTGGAGTTGGTGGATTGACGCCTCAAACTCACAACAGGGAATTCCATTCTCCCTTCTGTCTTGACAATTGTTCGTACAGATGTATCAACAGATTAAGATGCTTCTCTGAATAATTTTTAAATGCAGAGCACTTGGTTACAAGATGATTTGCATAAATGCACTTGAACCAGTACCGAAAGACACTATTGTACAGCATTTCTATCCATTTTATCTCTATTTTTGCAGATCTTGAACAGTTATGTATTCTCAGTCTGGTATATAAAGAAGCAATGGAGTTCAGTCATTGCTCTGCAAGAAGCCTAACAGCATGACATACTGCTTGAACGACCATGTAGTAACGATTCATGAGTTCCTGAAAAGATTTATTAAGAGACAGTATTCGTTCAGTGAGAGATTTACCCTAAATGATTTTGCCAACACAGTCTATACCAACTGTCCATTTTGATCCATGGGCCATGCAAGACTGTTCTGAGTTAGATAGTTTTATATTCATTACAATGAACTCGGATCTCCTTTATGTTCTTCTAGCTCTTCCCTTGATTCCTAGGGTGATGTGCAAGGTTAGACAGGACAGTATTAAAGCTTTTCACTGACAAAAGTCATTCTAGCTGTCAGTCCTATTGCAGATATCCTTTTTAGCTTGTCTGAGTCACATTCTGATCAGATGCATTTCTGATGTATACTAAGAACCCAAATTACTGTACCTGATGGCATTAGTGTTGGGTGACTGAGCACTGCTGCCAGAGGCAATTGCTTCTTGCTTTGAAAATTCTCATACCTAGCAGAAAGATGTCCGTGGGGAAGAACCTGTCTTATGAATGGAAAAACTTTTCTGTTTAGGTATTTTCATCACATTCTAGGATCTAGTAAAGATTTTCATAATGAAAACCTTGACTTTGTACTTCAAAAGCAGCATGTGAGCCTAGCATTTATCACTATCATGGTACATCTAGCAGAAATTTGAACGCCTCCTATTCAGGTAGGTTGTGCTAGGCCTCCTCATTTCCAGAGCTATCCAAGTTCCTCTTCACGCTTTCCTGTCACTTATCTCTTGAACTTCCTCAAGGGGGTATTGTGTTGCCTCTTAAAGATCACAGAAAGATCCTTTAGAAATTAGTGTAATGTGCTGTGTTCTGCTTTGCTGTCAAAGGTGCTGCCGTCATTTCAGGATGAGGGTAAGTGCCAGAACATTTTCATCAGAGGTTTTTTTATACGTTCTTTCACAGGGACAGTGATTACTGCAGCCATATTCTAAATTTATCCTGAAATTCCAGTAATGCATTTGATCTGCCTGTCTTCCCAAAACTATACTTGGCATAAGAGACTTGACATATCCTGAAAAAAAAAATTTTCAAATCTGTTCCTTTGTGAGCGTAGCCAATATTTCATGGCAGAGAGCTGAGAAGATAAACATGTATCATGTCAAAAAGCCACAGGTTTGAAAAGGCTTAGTTGAGTCTCACTGATGGTTGCTGCTATTGTAAATTTTGTTAAAAATGGATTTGTATTTTCTTCCTCCTTGCATTTCAAAGTAAATGAGAAAAGTTATGAAGATGGAAGGGGTGCATATCTTCCATTTGGCAAGAACTTGACTTGCTTGTGAGAACTTCAAGCTCTAACCTTCCAAGATAGACTTAGAATGATTGCTGCCATTGTGGCTGACTGCTGTGCGTTGATAACTAAAAAAGGCAATGCTTCTTACTTCAAGAAGGGATAATAAATGAGGGGTTTTTTTCTGTATATAGCAGTGCACAAATTATAGTCCTCTGCAGTGGCTGATGATGTACCTGGCTACTGCTCTTGTTTCAGGTATCATTTTAGGCCTTTTGGATTTTGGGCCAATTGGGTATGAAAGTTTGCAGTTGTTCCTTAGTGTGGCTTAAAACAAGAAAACCATGTGCAAATGCTTTTCCAGGAAACTTGTTTTACTTTCCCTGAAGAATTGATGATATGGCAAATGTGGGAAGATACAATGCTTACAATTATGTATGGGATAGAAAGCAGTTAGGAAGGCATATTGGAGAGACTATGAACAAGTAAAGCAAGAATGAAAGTATTACCATGACATAGCCAAATTGGTCCCATCTTCTTGTGAAACAGTGGGACGAGGTGTTCGGCATACGGGGCCTCCGCACTCTGTGGTCATCTCCCTAAGGTGACTTTTGCTTTGCAAGGTTACCATCTAATCAGCACAAGGAAGATTATAAGCAGGCTGTCAAAGCTTCATTCTACACATGGTCTGTGCAGCTGAGAGGCAGCAGCTAGCTTTTGCTGTTGGTTATCTCCCTGTCTTGGTTGAACATTATGCAGACTCCATTGGCAAGAACTTTCCATGTGTCACAGTACAGCCATATGTTGTTTATGAGATCCTGAATGTCACATGTTCTATTATTTGATAGGATCAAGTCCTTCGTGCAGTCTTCTCACATTTATGGCCATATCTGGTCATCTGATGCTTTTCTTGCTCAAGAAAATGTCTTTAAAAAGCCAGCAAATGAAACACCAGTAAATTTCAGTGTTTTCAGATTGCTGGTGAGCCACTGTCCAGGTTTTATAGTTCAGTCTGATGGGGCTAGCAAATATTTCATTTCTTCAGCTGAGCAGCCGAATATTGGGCTCTTGGTATCTTATCTGGACAGTAACTCAATTTCTGGAGGTACAAGTTTGGAAAGAACACTTACTGCTGCGGTCTTCAATCCATAGTCTCCAAGCATTGGGTAGGTCACAAGATCTTCCACTGTTGCTTGCAGGTGAAGGATGCCACCATGCTGCGTTCCAGATTGACAGGAAGAACAAAGTATTGTATTGCTGTGGGCAAGCAGAAGTTGAAAAGCTTACTGCTTTATATTAAAACTAATGATTTGAAATATTACAAATTTACATCTCCCAGCCTACCTTGTAATTGTTTCTTCAGTCCTCAGCAGTCACAAGCTTGAAGTATTCAAAGAGCTTTAAAGATCAGGCCTACTCCGTATTTTATACCCTTACATGAGAGGTATAGGGTTTATGCATACAGATGCAGTTATTCAAAATATTTTGGTCAAAATATTCTTGTGGGACCCATGCACATGCGCATGGAGATTTATACTGTAATCTCTCCAAACCAAGTACTATGGAAGGCAGCTTACATGGCGGGGGGTGGGGGGGGGTTGGGGGTGGCAAGGGGAGGATGATGTGGATAAAGTAGTCAACAGCTCTCTTGTGCATAGATTTTTTTGTATAGTACTCTTTCATTATCAATCATCAGCTGTTTTTCCTTTTTAGAGTGTAGTGTTGATGTATGCTTATATCTTGGAAAATGCTGAACACAGGACCATAGAATCATAGAATACCAGGTTGGAAGGGACCTCAAGGATCATCTGGTCCAACCTTTCTAGCACAATCTAGACGAGATGGCGCAGCACCATGTCCAGCTGAGTTTTAAACGTGTTCAGCGTAGTGGAGTCAACCACTTCCCTGGGGAAATTATTCCAATGATTGACTGTTCTCATTGTGAAAAATTTACCTCTCGTGTCCAATTGGAATCTCTCTGGGAGTAATTTGTACCTGTTACCCCTTGTCCTCACCATGTGACTCCTTGTAAAAAGGGAGTCTCCATCTTCTTTGTAGCTCCCCTTTAAGTACTGGTACATGGTGATGAGATCACCTCTAAGCTTCCTTTTCTCAAGGCTGAACAAACCCAGCTTTCTCAGCCTATCCTCATATGGCAGGCTTCCCAGACCCTTGATCATCTTGGTGGCCCTTCTCTGGTCCCCCTCCAGCCTGTCCACACCTTTTTTGTCTAACGGGGACCAGAACTGTACACAGTATTCCAGATGTGGCCTGACAAGCGCCGAGTAGAGAGGGATAATGACCAGGATAAAGGCCACCAGATTTGTCAGGCATGATCTGCCTTTTGTGAAGCCATGTTGGCTTTTCCCAATCACATGCTTCATTTGCCTCGTGATGGCCCCCAGGAGGATGCATTCCATAACTTTCCCAGGGATTGAAGTAAGACTGAGATCAAAGGTTGTGTAGAAGAGCACCTTTTATCTTGGATTGATTCCTTGCATCAGCTGATGGAAAGATATATTTGCTGACCTCCCTAATAGGGGTGACTAATAAGAATATGTTTTTTTCAGAAAAGCTCCAAATCTATTAACAAAATGAGTCATGTTTCATATAGATGCTATTAATTTTAAAATATTAGACATTTATACATATGTAAATGTTAAAATTCTCCTTTCCTCAAGTACCATAATAATTTCTAATTACTTTCATGGGATGAGACATTCACAAAAGCCAAATTTGGCACTTAAGCACCTATTCCATGTATGCAACATTTAGAAGTAATCTATACCATGGATGAAATTGGGTATGTTGTATACATATGCAAAATCACATGAGATTGAATTCTACAAGTTCTATCATGGCCAGCCTGAATATAGATCAGTCTGATGTTTGTGTGTTGACTTTTTTTTTTTTACAGAAGCCTGTTACATGAGGATCCATTTTACCAACACAGTTTGTGACAAAAGAAGTTTGTGCTTGCCAGGCAGGGGAGACAGAAACTGTAAAGAATTATCTTATTGCAATGTGTGAAACTACATATATGCAAGGACTCTTGTTTCTTTAGCAGCATAACAGCAAATAATCAAAGCTCATGTTTGTATATAAATAAAACATTATATTTAAGTAGTGTAATGCTAACCCAGTTTGGACAGCCTAGAGGGAAGCAGAGGTTAAAAACGGTATGGAAATTGTTGATTCCAATGAGGAATTCTAAATATTTGCCCTAATCCCAAAATGCCTATTCTCCAGAAAGATGAGGGGCGCTTAAAAGAATCCAGTTTCTGTACTCCAGGATCATAGCATGCTGACACTCAGTGTGTGAAATGTAGATGTTAGGAAAATTTGCATGAGAAGAAGCTTTTGAAGCATGCTAAACTACTAATGTAGATCTGCCTTTGGAAATTTAGACACATGGTAGCTGGGACTAGCTGGTGTGACTTCAGGAATAATTTTCCTTTGTCTTCTGTTGCCTACCAGACCATTTGTGATATCTGCCACAGAGCTCAAATTGGTTCAATCCCTTAGGAAGCCAGAAAACTGCCAGAATTGTATTCATAGTTCAAAAACTGATAAACAAACTGATGTTTTTCAGAAGTGTACTATGTTTGCCTAGACTTAATCAGAATTTTAATTCTTATTCCACAATTAAGTGCACAAATGTCTTCAGAGTAAGCTATATTTTTACTGTGCATCAGGTATTCTGTAGAAACTGCCCATATACATGCTTTATTCCTTGAAAATATAAATAGCTTACTTTTTTCTTTGTAAGGTAAGCTGCTTGATGTTTACCATAGGTAAAATCTTTCATGAAGATATTTACCACTGAATAACTGGTGTACTGCATTTATCCTGTTTTACCTTGCAGCCTTTTTTATGGATGTAGCTGTACACTTAGCACGAGGTGATTGCATTGCAGTTTTGATTCTTTTGTGGCTACAGGTTTATTAGGTTGTTTCTGATCTGCTTACTTTTGGAGTTTAAATTCATTCCTGCTGGGTTGCTTCTGGTGTTTTGGTTTGGGTTTTTTTTTTTCTTTTTTCTTTTTGTACACACAGGGTGAAGGAATTAAGCTGCTGCACACTGCCCCCTTAGCCCAAATGAGTCATTTTGTGCGAGTCTAGTTCAGCTGACAAATGTATTACTGACAACTTAAGCTCTTTATCTACAGTGCTTTTTTACCATCTTGCCCTTCTGCTGTCTCAGAGATAATGCAATGTATGGTTGTCTCTAAAATACAAGTCTCTTTCTTTGACTCTCACAAACTAAATCCTATTAAAATCATAGCTGTATTTTGTATCTAAGCTAAACATTATAAAAATCACCCATTCATTTCCATTTAAATACGGGTTTTGAAGCCCCTGGTCCATCTTACAGGGAATATGTAGCATTTCTGGAATCAGCAAGTTCTGTTTCATCACAGCCTTGCTGGACACCTGACATTAGCCCTTTTTTCAGTTTCTTTGCGTGGGCTGCAGCTGAATGTCAGCAGGGACTCCTTCAGACAGCCAGGCCTTTGCTTCTGCGGTGCATTCAGCAGAATCTATTTCCCAGAAACGCCGCCAAAACATTAACTCTTTGAGAATGGGAGAGAATGATTTCCCATAGTGACCAGATCCTGTTCTAGCATTTGGCACGTGATCTCTTTTGAGCTGCATGTGGTTCATTCTCTTACAAATGTTTGAAATGCTTTCATTGTGAAGAACATGAGAAGAATTGTCATAAGGCAAAAGTTTGTGATTGTGCATGTGGATTTGCTGGCAAGAAAAGCACCTTTTAGTTCTGTCATTTTCTGGTGATGTACGTTTGAGGGTAGACCTTACTGAATTGTCCTTCTGAAATAAAATATGATGTAATCATTGTATCTTTTCTTTCCAGAGTAGTAGCATTGTAGTCATGATGATCTAAAGACAAAAGTAAGGCAGTGTTTGTAGGTACTACAGGTACGTCTATTTCAGACCTGGAAGGGCTTTTGTAGCTGAAAGCTTGTGTCTCTTTCCTAGCTGTAAAAATAGTTGACTGAATTAGAGATTAGCTGTAAACTGGCATCTTCAGAAACCTAGTTTTTGGTCAATTAACAAATTACATCTGTCTCTCTTTTTATTTTTTTTCTTTATCCCTGGGTTGGATCCTGAAAAATAAATACAGAAATATGTGATAGGTTATAAAAAATGCAAACCTGTCCTGTGTCTTTCCAAGCACTTACTGTTTTCTATATGAAGAACAGCTTGATCACTGAGCAGATTTGCAGAAAACTGCCAAATACGTGTACATCGTGAAGTTGTCATTCAATACAGGATGTACTGGTGTTGTGGGTTAACAGTAGAAGTTATCAGGAAATTTTCAGTAGCTAAGTTTGTCAATAATATTTTTATAAGAAACTTTTATTGAATCTGCTGATTTCAGCAAAACTTTTGTTAGGAAAAAATTTCTTCCCTGCAGAGTGGAATTTTTGATTAAAAGTTAGAGAGAGTGAGATGAGATCAGCCCCTGAGCAGGAAGGAGACTTGGTCAGGCAGGGATGCTCACTGGAGTGTGGGAGATGTTAAGGGGTGTCTTGGCTAATTCAGACAAAGACCTTGAGCCAAGATTCATCTTCCCTTTATGACACTGGGATGTGAGATATGTAGGTTTAAATTCCAAAGTCAGTCATGTACAAAGCAGAATCTCTTGGTCCCTTCTGGAAGAATGTCTTGTTAGAGATCCACCCAAGAACAGTTTATTGCCTACTGACTAGAGCCTCATTTGGGATGTTTGAAGATGATGGGTAAGAGCTTGAACCTTTATCTCCCAGGCTGAAGCTTTTCTAACACACCACGAAGTATTTTAGTAGGACCTCTCTTTTTTTCCCCATCCTTTCCATCACCCCATATTCTCTTGCTCATGAACATGAGTCTTCAGTGTTCTCCCAGTGTAAGAAGAGAATTTTTTTTAAGTCATTGAGTTTTGCAGAATGTAATGATGCTTCCGACCTCATTGTGACACGTATCTGTGACAGTGTCATATAATTGCATGTTATGTTTCCCCTTGTTGCTGGGAAAGAGTAGGTTCTTCTCTTCCTTTTTGCTGATTGTTGACAGGCATCTCTTGAACGTATTGAATTTTTTCTTGGTATTCCAAAAATTAAAGTAATTTCCCTGGTTAACCTACTTAGAATTTAAATCCAGGAGATTAAGAAGAACTTAACTACAGAAGTGTTCTGTGCCTAGGTGCCTTGCCGCTGTTGCAGAGCCCGCAGTTCTAATTCACGCATTTAGACTTCTTGAATGAAGTACAGGGATGAGTTATGTATCTGATTACGGTAGTTACAAAGGCAGTATCTGCAGTGGGAATAGCCTAAATCAGGCAACCAAAAACAAACTGACAAATGCGTATTGGAATATTAAAACACCGTAGCTTGGTAGGTCAAGCTCTGTTTTGCAAAGTTGAGTGTGGAAATCCTTCCTTTAAAAAAATGTGTCACAATTTAATCCTTTCTTTCAAGATCATGCTAGTAGCAATGGCTGCCTCCTTTTGATCTAAAATGTAGGGTTAGAATACAGGTTTTGGCTGTAGAGTATCAATTAAATTCCTTTTTCTGTCTGTGTATGTTAAAATGCACATCCCCCACTTCCTTTGGAATGGTAAAATGATAAACATTTAATATAATTGGAAGTATTGCTATTCAGGTCTTTCTGTTCTTATGTCTTACCAATTAGAATAAGAAGCTGTCCTCTTTTTAGTATTTTCTGTCAGGCCTACTGAATCTTTATTTCATGCAAAATAGAAAAGCTTCAACAGGGAGAGATGAAAAGAGCTGCCTTCAGCAAGATTCCCAAATTCACCAATATAGCAATAGGTACGTTGCATTATCCTGAGACTGCAACAACAGGACTATTTTGTGAACCAAATATAAGGAACTTCTGTATCATTGGTTCTATTCATACTGTAGGCTGGAAGCTCATCTAACCAATCTGCCAAGGTGTGGGAAATGTGAATTTGAATCCTGTTAGGTGGAGGCGAAGATTTAATCATGTTCTGCTACTTACAGATGTAAATTTTGTGCTGCTGGATGAAAGGCAAACTCTGTCCCTGCGTAGAGCCCGGTTAACAAACTTTAAGTTGTCCCATGGAAGTAATACAGGCAGAGGAACAGCTGGTAAGAGGTTGTGTTTGCACCTTGCCCTTTTATGATTTGCATTTGAGGTGGGCCTGAAGGGGCTTAGCTCTGTCAAGAGGAAAGTACCTTGAGCATAACCAGCAAGAGACTTACTAGAGAACTGTGCTCACAAAAATATCTTTGTGATTTGCAGGTGTAGTTATAATTTGTTGTGAGGCTTAAAGAACAATTTTCATTACTTGAAAAACAGGGAATCTTCAAGGTCCGAAATAAGAGCAATAAGCTTTAAGCAAAGTACAGGTTCAACATAATTGCTTTGACTTTAATTACGTTACCTTTATTAAGCTATTTAAGAAAAGCATGATTGGTACTTATTCAGCAGAGTATGATGTAACCAAGCTCAGTGGTATTAAAAGTATTTTTACTTGTTTCTTTCTAGACAAGACAATTTCAACAGTGTTTTTCAAGTTTGATTGAGGTCTCTATTCAGGTCCTAGAAATAGGATTAAGCATCAGTGGCTAGTATTGCATGAACTTGGAAAATATTTTGCCTTTCTGGGATAGTCATGGATTTAGAAGTGAAGTCTGAGAAATGGATGAGAAGCTGGGAAGACTTGCCTGCTCCTTCAGTGGGAAAAGGATGTTTTCTTTGAAATGATACAGAAGAGCAGCTATGTTAACTGAAAAAGCAGTTTATTTATGATGCCAACTAATAAAGGGTATTGTTCCATTATTCTGAAAATCATACAAAATTTTTGGAAAGCAGAGAAAAGAACCCATTTTGCATACATCTTGCATATTGGAAAGGAGTGGGCGTCAAAAGCATAGAATAATTTTCTATGGTGTATTTTCCAGTTACCTTGCACATAATGAAGTTTGTTCTCAGCTGAGCAGTTCAGAGAACAGTGATAGTAATTCATAAGCTCGGTGCTCTCTTGCCCTACCTTTTCATTTTTCCTGGGAAACTGAGTTCGAGGCAGCTGCTGACCATTTATGTTGGGTGTTCCAAACTCTCTTGTCCTTACTGAACAGACTGATGGATACCAATAAATACTGTTTGTTACGGATATTAAATTTTATTTCATAGCATGTTTATGAATCATATAATAGATTTTGGTTCTTTGACCCAAAGGTTGCATGGGGGCTTTTCCAGCTTTGGGGGAGATAATTTCTGTGGGACTGAGACACAGTTTTTGCCTATGTAAACTGAAATGAGATTTCACAGCAGATCAAATGGTAAAAATGCAGGAGTTTGGTTGTGGTGATTTAGTCCATTGATGTTTATAAATAACCCAAGTTTGATTCTGAGACAACACTGGGTAGAGGAAGTAATTTCATTTAGCAGATGATGTGGTTGTTCAGAAGAAGCTCTTTTCTCGCCTGGGAGAAAGGAAATGCTGAAGTGGCAGTATGTGGAGGGGCAGGTGGATGCATGTGGGAATTTGTTTGTTAGCTGGAGGAACAACACACAGCTGGGCTGTGGATAAGTAGGGCTTCTCAAATACAAATGGAATTAACTCATGTGTGGAATTGTAAAGTTGTATCTAGTTTAAGTTTAACGAAATTTGAAGATATTCTCTCACTACTGCTGTTGTAGTCCTACTGACTTTATTGGTGGTGTATAGGTACAGATGAGGCAGACTTTTTCACGGGTGCAGTAGGTTTTCTTTTACAGCTTGGTCAACATACCTTAATTGAACAGATGTAGTAGTTTTGATTGCCTACCTCCATGCTGGCATGTTTGTGGTAGTGCCTCAGTTTTAAGGCTTGGGAGTTGACATTCTCACTTTGACTGTGGTTTGGAGAAATGACAGTAAATGAAAATTTAAATCTTTAAAAAAAAAAAAAAAGTGATTTCTAAAAACATTTTCAAAATCGATATTGACTGCCTTGAGATATTTCTTTTCTTCTCTTATACTGCTAAATGCTGACTTGAAAATAAATGTAAGCATTCACCAATATATAAACACAATGTACCTTTTAGAATAGAGTAATTAATTATCCCCTCACCTAATATACCTGTGCTATGTTATCACACAGATTCTATAACCTAAAGTGTAGTTTTTGATTAACAGAATTAGTAACTGCCAAGCATTGTGTTATTGAAATAGAAGAAAAGACAATTACAGCATCTTAAATCAATCATGAAGCTAGGCATTTAAGCTGATTTCAGTTTATGCTGATACCATAAAGAATGGTTCTATTTCCTTCTCCACCAGCTCCTTGACTGCATGTTCCCACCCCTACTTTGCACCAGGATCAGCATTGGTGTAGTCACACCATCAACTGGATCAGAGATCTGGCTGGAAAGACGTTTTGTTTGGTTTTGATGGGGTTGATTTTCAGCCAGGTGAAATTTTGATCATGTTGTCAGTGCCAGCCACCTAAGGAAGGACAGAGAGCTGGACTGTTCCTTTTAGTAGCAGTGTGGACTTAGGTGAGCTGGTTGCAAAACAGCGCCTTTAGTTTCAAAAAGGTCTCCTTAGGCCAGAACACAATAGGAGGGGAAGTACTTAATCTAAAGTACTGACCTTTGTAAAGAAAATGGGATTGGACTGCCTTACACCATTCTATACAACCAAACTAACGATTAGTGGTTAATATTTCTAGAACAGGTTAAAGGTAGGTAACTGTGCTGCAAATACTCTCTTCTGTCTATTGTCTTTTCATAGAATCACAGGATGGTTGAGGTTGGAAGAGACCTCTGGAGGTCAACTGGTCCAACTCCAAGGAATTTTACATAAGAATATCTCCAAGGAATTTTACATAAGAATTGTGATAAATATATTCTTGAAGTAATACTTAAACCCAAATGTTTTTACATCTCCTCTTTTCACAAATATTTGAGTGAAATGAAGTACTTGGATTTATGTCAAACATATTAATTTGGCACTATCTTTACATTATAGACCTTAACGGTCTTGTCTCCTGCGTCAAGCTTGATAATAGATTATAACTAATACTAGCGAACTAGTACTTTAGTCCTAGTGAATACTGGAAGTAGCTGTATTGCAGACACTGATTTTTGTAATATAAAAGTAGACCCCAGGGATCAGACCATCTGACTTGTTCACATTCAGGCTAAATTGTAAGCATGTCTGCCACTCTTAAAGGAGTAGAGATGTATCACTCAGTGTGTATCTCATCCCTGGTAATCAGATCTTTGTTCAGCGTGTTAGTACTTCTCTGTTATTTTCTTAATACTTCTGTCTTGCAGAGAAGACGACAAATGTTTATCTAAATATGAAGTGAGGACTTTTTTTCTAGGCAAACTATGTTTCTCCTATATTATCCCACTATATTAACCCACTATATTCGCAGTCATTGAGACAGAATTTATTGTCTTGCACAACCACAAATTACTGGTGATCATTTGATTGACTTCACATTCCTCTTTGTAAGGTGGTAATTTCTCTTCTGTGCTAAAATCAAAAAATGCATAAAATTGTATGATGTGACCCTTCTCCCCAGTCAGCATATATCCAGTTTTCTATAGCTGTAGTTCTTCCTGACATGCTGAAGTTTCTTCTGTGAGTCAACTGGGAAGCCTGTGCTACGTGTAGTGTTAGTACTGAAGACCCTGGGAGCCTTCAAGGCTGATTACATTTTATTAGATGGTATGTAAGTTCTAATAGTGATGTGTCCCTCTGCTTTGTCAAGATAGTAATTCTAGTCTAGGACTTCTTATGCAGAATTCTTCTATAGCATAGGCAAACATTTGGAATAAAAAAAGCCTTTAAGCTCTCAGCTTACTGACATTTTCCCATTTGAAATAGTGACTCACTCAAGTTGGTGGAAGTGACAGAGTCACCCGAGTAAGAGGTTTGTAGTATTAAGCAACCTCTACCAGGCATAGAAGGAGGGACTTGAAATTTCTGTAGTATAACCCAATTCCACCTCAATTCTGCTTTCAGAAAACAATGTTGGTCTGTCAGTGTTCGGTTTCCTCTTGGTTGGTAGTTCAGGAGCACTGATGTGGCTCATACTGTTTGTTCTCTTTCTTTCTCCAATGGAGGGAATCCTCTGATTTTATTTATTTATTCTTTTAGCATATGCAGATGACTATCCAGGCTCTCCAAGATGAGCTTCGGATCCAGCGGGACCTGAACCAGCTGTTCCAGCAGGACAGCAGCACTAGAACCAGTGAGCCCTTTGTGGCAGAGCTGACAGAGGAAAACTTCCAACGACTTCATGCAGAACACGAACGCCAGGCCAAGGAACTCTTCCTGCTACGTAAAACCTTAGAAGAGATGGAACTGCGAATTGAGACACAGAAACAGACCTTAAATGCACGTGATGAGTCCATCAAAAAGCTGCTGGAGATGCTGCAGAGTAAAGGTCTGTCAGCAAAAGCCACTGAGGAAGATCATGAGCGAACAAGACGGTTGGCTGAGGCAGAGATGCACGTGCATCACTTGGAGAGCCTTCTCGAACAGAAGGAAAAAGAAAACAACATGCTGAGAGAGGTAAGTGACCGAGCTCTGGGTTCATCTCCAATCTTAAGCTCTTCTCTGTCTCCTCTCCATTTCACAGCTGTAAGGAAAGAATCTTCCATCACCTCTATAAGCTGTATTTCACATTGCAGACTTGACAGAATTTGTCCCTGTTTTAGAACTTCTTTATGGTTTCCTTGCTTGTGCTTTCTGGGGTTCTGTGCTTTAGGCCCCACTTTCCCTGTAGTCTCCGTATGAGGTTCTGGAGGTGAATTGTCACACAGGCTGTAAAATTCATTCTTCCGCTCTATTTTAGTTCGAGAGAAAGTAGCTACCTGTATTTAGGAAAGAGCTGAGAGAAATCTTTGCAGGAGTAATGGATGATTGCTCTACAGTTTCCATGGAAACAGTCGTCTTGCTGTGAAGGGTATTTGATAAAACTATTAGCTGCCCTGGATGCACAGCCAAAAAAAAAGATTACTTAAAGGGGCACTGCTGCACACATAGTAACCCCTTCCCCCCACTCCTCTGAAAACAGAAAAGAAAAAACATT
The DNA here is from genome assembly GCF_047370975.1 of Nipponia nippon. Taxonomy (NCBI): domain Eukaryota; kingdom Metazoa; phylum Chordata; class Aves; order Pelecaniformes; family Threskiornithidae; genus Nipponia; species Nipponia nippon. The sequence goes on from NW_028262347.1 coordinate 68,375,549, forward strand.
GTTATATCTGTATTGCACCTTAGAGTACGTTGGCAGACATTCTTCACTATTGATCATCCTAAACTAATGATAATAAAATACAGGCTACATATAAGTATCTTGGAAAAATAAAGGAAAATAAATGAGTTGCTGTGTAGCCAGTGTCATTACATTTCTTGATATTGTTAAATGCATTTTCCTCTTGTCAGCCAGCCTCCTGAAGTGTTCTAATATTAATTTCTAAAAGGCTGGTAATTCAGCATGTGTTGTGTACGTACACAGGTATGTATGTATATGCGTGTATTCACTAATGATAAGATTTTCTGTAAAGTTTATTTTACATACATCTGTAGATTGAATGCATGAATTGATAGCTATACATGTATGTGTAATATGTGTGTGTGAATCTAATGACCTGTTTTGGGCATTGCATGTCTACTTCGTGGTTCAGCATTTTTTTGACAGCCTGATGTATACCCAAGATTTAAGCCCCCTCTCTAAGATGCCAGGGAAGCAAGGTCTGACACAGAGGTTTTTGAGATGAGTGGTTGCAGCAAATAAATACTTCTTAATACCTCTTATTCATATGTTTTCCATGGCCTGACCCATTGTACTTGTGCTCTTGCAAGCATTTATATAAGAAAGCTAGAGCCCATTGCATTTCTGAGCCAGATTTAGGCCAGATTTATTTTTTTAGAGCAGTAATCTCTTGAGTGTCTGGAGTGAAGATAATATGAGTCCAGAGTTTCTACACTACAGTTTTTCCTTTATTTAGCAACCAATGATAATTCTGTTCCAATTCTTGTATCTATTTCAGGAAGAGCCCCAAATGGCTTCCATTTGTTTCTGCTTTAAGTCCAGCAACACAAATGAAAAGCTGGCAGGGGCCGTGTAATTTTTTTAGGATTGCAGTTACTGTTGTTTCTGCTACTGATGAGTAGATGTTGAGAGATAAGAATTCTTGTTTCATTCACACATACTGGAAATCGTCAATCCTAGCCTTTACAGTAGAAGATTTCCTGGAGAAGATAGAGATGACTTACTGACTTTGAAAGTGCAAATGCTGTTTACCTAACATTTTAAAATTAAGTACTCCTTGCTGCTCACTCAGCTCTAATGCATTGAGAAGGGTAAACTGGGTATACTGTAATCTATAGCTCAAGCCATTGATATGGTATGGGATCCAGCCTTGAAGCTGAGCACCCTTGGAAACATGGTGCCACGTGCAGAGATGCCAAATTATCTCCTTATGGAACTGGGTCACATCAGGAAGGGTTTTGCTAGTACCCGTGCGTTGTCCTTGAGCTCTGAGCTAGACCGAGCTAACTGAACTCAGACTTGTCTGCATGAAGCTCAGGTCTCATGCTTGGGGCTCCAGGAGGCTGGAGAAAATCAGGGGATGTTGCTGAACTGTAGCTGACTGCATCTGATTTCCTGAGCACCCAAGTTGCTCTGCTCTGCAGGTCTGGTTCAGAGTTGCTATCACCGTTGCACACTTGGAAGATGTCTCTGTGCAGAACCTCTTAGGTGTGTCTGCATCACCCTCCTCAGCTAATCTTCTGTTATGTGTTTATCTGTATTTCCATAGTTTTAGGTTATTTTAGCCCTTTGCTACCCCAGATACTAACTATGGAATTTTTGAGCTGCCTTGAAGATACCAATCTGCTTTCTTGATGGTTCTATATCTAACATTCCCAGTACCTGGAAAGGCATGCTAAACTCTTCTTTAAATACTGCTGTTAAAGGAAGCATTAGTATCTCAAATGGATTTGCATGGGAGGTCAGCTTTATAATTCATGTTCTAACACATGAGAAAAGCTCAGCAAAACTTTAATAGCAGTTTTGACCATCTTAGCTAAAGCAAGTTCTGAGATGTCAGAATCCACTAGTACTGTTTCTGACTTTACAAGTGTGCTAGGCTTCCGGTAAAAATCTTTGCTGGGAATAACAATAAAGATCTGCATCTTGAAGTAAAAAGGTATCCCTTCATTTTTCAGCTTTGAAGCCTACTTGTAATTCGAACCATGATGTTGAGACTCAAGGTCATCAGATGGTTTCTTAGACAGACAGTGCAGGTGCAGTGGCCAGCAGTCTGACCTTGAAAAATACATGTGAATTCATTGATTTCTTCAGCTGTCACTATTACTGTGATTGTACTAAAGATTGCACTAATTTGTTAAGGAAAGGAAATTCTTAGAGAGCCCAGACTTGTCGTTCTGATAAGATCATAACCAAGGAATAGCTGTACTGGTTCAGGCCAATGATCCCAGCGTTCTGTTTGACATAATGGCCATATGCAGACACCCAGCAAAGGGTAAGAACAAGGCAAACATGATACTTCTCTGTAATGCTGTCCCATCTTCCCAACTGTTTACAGATGGTTTTCTTGAACTTTTTGTGACTTGTCACTTTAGTACCTTCCATAGATCTGCCATCCGAGTACATGGTCAGTGTCTTCTTGAGCCCATATAAACTTTTGCAGCTGTAGCATCATTTGGTAAGTGGTTCTACAGGCCTATTCTCTGTTGCAGGAAGAACCTGCCTCATTTCTTTTGAGTTTGAACCTGTCTCCCGGTAGCTTCATTGACAGCCTCTTGCTTTTGCCCTGGAAGACACAGTGAACGGGTGATCGCTACCAAGACTCTGTGCCCCTCACAATTCTAAATTTGTCATATCCTTTCTGAGTTCTCTCTTTTTTCAGGCTGAAAAGTCCAATGCTACTTAGTTGTTCCTCATATAGAAGATTATGCAATATCTTTGATCATCTCCCAGAGCACTGTCTCAGTCTCCCATATCCAGGTTTTGAAATGGATTCTCCTGCAGATAGTGAGAGGTATATCCTTAAGCAATTTGACTCTCTTGTGCTTTTCCCAAATGTCCTGAATTCTGGGGAACTCAAGCAATCTTTCCATACAAGTCCATAGGAAAGATCCTGTATCCAGCATAGCATGTATTTGGCAACTCGCTGATACAGAGGACAGTCTCTCATTAACACAAAATAATGAAAAATTAAGTGTTTCATTGAACATCTGAACACAGACATGGATCTGAATGCCCTGACTTCAGCAGATGACAGTGTGGCTGCATCACATTCCTCTACCCTAGAAAACAAGCTTAAGCTTCATAGCTTATAAAAAGAGGGCTGCTATTTTGAATACCCCTTCTTAAGTCTTAGTGAAAATTATTCATATTATTGTTGGTATTCTAGACTTAACTCTCAGAAACAAAATTATTATCATACCAGCAAGAAATACTTGACGGAATCCAGCAGCTGGACTGCAGCTTCCAGCATAGCTCCCACGTTACAGCAACGGCCACCTCATTGTTCCAGACTCACCTGTTGCAGAATGATCAGTGATGGCAGTGACAGCACATAGCTCTAACGATAACGAAGCTTGCTGTGCCCTTTTTGACAACCTCCCTGTTCCCCCACCCAAAATGCTAGATGCACGGAGTAGAAATATGTTTTTCTCAGCTGCACAGAGTAATAGATACACCAAATACCAGTGCAGCTTCTGGCAGAATATGATGTGATTGTATCCACATCTGGTGTTCTACATACCTGGAGTACTTTGATTCCTAAGGACAGTCCAACGTCATTACACCAGCTTGCTTAAACCTCTCTCTTTTGAATTGATCATTACTCTCTGTGTTTAGGAATATATATCTGAAGAAAGAACTGAAATCATACACTTGTAGCGTCACAGTTAATAAAGAGGTAACTTCTTGAGAGTTTTTGGAGAGAGAAGTTTATATGCCTAGAAGAAAAGATAAAAACAAAACTATCTGTATTGGTTCTACCCAGGGGGAACAAAGAGAAGCTGCTCGTTGTGTATTATTGTCAGATATATGCCAAACAACTTTATAGCAGTGTTGTCTCATTTTCTTACTCCTTCACAAGGGATATCAGCACAAACTTTACAACAGTAGTTAACCTGATGACCTGTTTGTCTCTGGGTTGGTGCTGGACATACGTACTCTGCAAGCCAAATACATTTTTGTTCACAGCAGTGCTATGGCATACGCTACCTGGAGTCTCTGGGATATACTGACATATCACTGCATTTCTCCTGCTCAGGTAGGGATAGCCTTTGATGTCTCAAATTGTAAGAATTAAAGAGGGTGTACGAGGGGAAGCTCCCAAATGTATTCTCTTCTTTTCATTGGCCAGTGTGCTTATTGGTATCTACCCCATACACCTATGAAGCCATGAATCCCGTCATGCCTTGTATAACATATATTCAGAGTCCTGATAATATACATGGCCCTAACCATTGTTTTTTCCAGAAAAGATGCAGTAGAAGTCATGCACAGTGCTTGTTCTTCTTCCTTTATAACAGTTTTACCACATATTTATAATGAAGGCTATGTAAGTCCTGCAAGTGACTTGTGACAGGCTGTATGTGGCTGTTGTCAACACCTTCAGCAAGAGGTCAAAACTAAGTCTCCCTTTAAGTTAAACTGTGATCATGTAGCTATAGAATTCTCCTGGGAAAAGGGAGTGGTTGGCTCCAACCTTGAGGCTAAGCACGTATTGAAGGTGGGGTGAGGTGTTGATTGAAATATCAGTGTCATAGAATGGCAACATAGTTCATCATAAAGAATGAAACAGCTATTTGATTTGATAGACTAAAATTAGACAGTTATTCCCTGAACTGTGAATCCAGGTCAGGAGCAGATGGCTGACTACAGCCTTTTATTCGGAAACAGAAAGAAGGCTCTTTATCTGGAAGGTTTCCTCAGGAGGCAGTTCTAGGTTCAAGGTTCGGATGTTACAGTGGTGTGAAACAAGGAAAGAACCAACAGTAGCTTTGCGCTTTGTGTTTCCAAAACTGTGTTTGGTAGTAATTACAGTTTTGATTGTTTTTTTTTTAATAATAATTGGGCCCATTCAAACAAGATGGATTTTTAATACAGCTGAGTGCAAGACTGAATTAAGGAGTTAGGGATGTAGTGCTTAACCAATAAAGAGTGGTTTTGTATGTAAAGCAATCACTGAAATGGGTCATTCATAAGGGCACTCATTTACAATGAACTTAAGGAAGGAGGCTGTGGTAGAAAAAGCTATTATTTCTTTTCATCTTCAGTGTTTGTTGAAATGGCAAGCCCACAAAGTCCTGTTTGTGAACTGTATTACAGTTATCTAGTATGGCCTTATTACAAGAACTGATCCCTGTTTGTAGCTATTTTGAATCAAACAGTGCTCACTTTATTCTCGGAAGTAACACTACATTTCTGTGAGCACTCTTTATTGTGTCTCCATGTAGGGTAAATGTCTGTCAGGGCAGCGAGCAGGCGCGCTAGGCTATAACATAGGTATACTTGATGTAGCTTTAGATTATTGTACTTGATGCTGTGATGGCCAAACAGCAGCAGCGAGGAGCTCGGTGAGAAAGGATGGATGTGCCATCTAAGTATCCCATCGGAGCACTGCTGAACAGTGCCCAGTGAAGGGAAAGGTTGTTTGCCTTATCTGACCAGATTTTAATTAACTGTGACAAGTTTTGCAAAGGAGTTCTTTTTCCATGCGTGTGTTAAAATTCTTACCCTTTTCTGCTCCAGGTTCAGAGAAGGATTTAGAAATTTTAATTGGAGCAATTAGAGTTATCTCAAAGAACACTTTTGTCCCGTTCCAAGATTTCGCAACATAAATACGACATACTTTTAGAGAGAATTTTTGGTTTGCTGGAGTAGATAGTCAGTAATTGCAACTCTTACTATCATCATACCTGGGGACATCTTTCCGATGAGTTAAAAAAAAAAAAAAATCTGCTTTTTCTGTTGCTGCTTCGTTCTTGTGACCTTTTAGAAGAGTGTCGCGTTTTAGCCCTGGCTGGCAATAAGCACCTCCCAGCCACTCGCTCACTCCCCCCGGTGGGATGGGGGAGAGAATCAGAAGGGTAAAAGTGAGAAAACTCGTGGGCTGAGATAAAGACAGTTTAATAGGTAAAGCAAAAGTCACGCGCACAAGCAAAGAAGCAAAGCAAAACAAAACAAGGAATTAATTCACTACTTCCCATCAGCAGGCAGGTGTTCAGGCTTCTCCAGGAAAGCAGGGCTCCATCATGCGTAACGGTTACTTGGGTAGATAAACGCCATTGCTCCAAACGTCCCACCCTTCCTACTTCCCCCAGGTTTATATGCTGAGCATGATGTCATATGGTATGGAATAGCCCTGTGGCCAGTTGGGGTCAGCTGTGACAGCTGTGCCCCCTCCCAACCTCTTGTGCACCCCCAGCCTCCTCGCTGGGGGGCGGGGGGGGTGAGGAGCAGAAAAGGCCTTGACTCTGTGTAAGCACTGCTCAGCAGTAATGAAAACATCAGCGTGTTACCAACGTTATTCTCATACTAAATCCAAAACACAGCAATATACCAGCTACTATAAAGAAAATTAACTCTATCCCAGCCAAAACCACACAAAGAGGACAGCAGGGAGAACTGATTTAAATTAAGATAATTTAAATAGTTATGTCTTTATTAGAATCACTTGATTGGTCTAGAAGCAGTTTTAAAACATACAGAGCTTTTGTAGATCAAAATTTGAGAAAATGGGCTGTTGCAACTCGAGAGCATGCATAATTTATTCTTTATACATTTTGCTTTTTTTAATACCATTGTAGTTTGGAATGTCTTATATGTCACTTTATAAAAGAATGACAGTTAAAAACGTTCTACCATACATAAAATTATTTTCATCTTTCCTCAGTTCAGAGGTTGGTAGCTTGATAGCTCTTAGAGAGTTGAAAAATCAGGGTGAAAAATAACATATTTGTTTCATGTCTTTCCAGACTACAAAGAAGTCATAAACATCTTCTGATTCTTGTATAGCAAGTTTCTGATTTTTTTATGTAATAATTTAATAATGTCTAGGAACTAAGTAAATGGAAAAAAGCAGAATTCCAGTCATCTGTCAGGGTTTTTTCTCTGTGTTATAGTTATGATCTCATCAAAGTAAAATAATCCATAAAATTTCAATGCGTTAATTCATATGCTTTTTTCTAGCATAGGGGGCTATATAGAGATTATTATCTATATTATAGAGATTTAATTTTTTAACTTACTTCAAACAATCTTTTTCTATATGAATGAGCTACTTAGTCTTTTTTTTTTTGTTCACACAAGACAAAATTTCTAACTAGTTCACTAGCACCTCCGTCCCCTTTAGATGGGATTTTTAAAACTATGTGAACCAATTTAGAAATGCATAAATCTGGCTTGGGATTAGAGGTTTAAAATACGTAAACTTTAATGTCTTTTGTTATATTAGATGATTTTCTTTATCAATATGTATTATGTGATTTGCTTTGTTCACAAATTATAGCTGAGGTATAATTTCCTTGGAGATGTTAATATTATCCTTCTCTTCATTAGAGATGAAATTCGTGGAATTTTGTTTCCATAAGTGAAAGTTTGCAGTAGAAGAAAAAAAAAATGAAAATACCATTTAGAAATTGGAAGGTAATTTAAGTAGAAAATATATGCTTTTGCACCTTAAAGAAGAGGGAAGAAAGGAAGAATGAAGAACTAATAGAACATATGTAAAGAAAGTTCTATATGATTAAGATTTTAATTTTAATTGATGTTTAGCTTTTGAATTCACACTTCTGTAGTCAGTTTTCAACACAATCACTTGCTACTTAAAAGTAATAGGAAGGTTTGAATTGGTCTCTCTCATCTTTATCTTGCTTTTACTCTAATGCTGAAGTTTTGCAGGATTTTGCTTTTGTCTCTTGCTGATTGGAATACTGAGATGAACTGGAAGCTGTGTTTTAATTTTCACTTTAGACGATGCCTTTGTTAGCAAACTTAAGTATCCTAATATCTGAGCTTTTGGTTGGATTTAGAAATTACTGTCTGAATATATTCATAAAATTGCAAAACACAGAGATGAGTTTCTTTAGCCAGGAGTAACTGAGCTTCAAAGCAACTGGCACCCTCCATTATTGATGTGTGTGCCATTTTCAGCACATCTTTCAAAGTTACGCTCTTTATTAATACGATCAATTTATTTTTCAGTGAATTATGTTGATTGTGTTTGCAAATGCAGGAAATGACAAATGGAAAAATACAAAAATAATTTGAGGAGTTGAATCTGAAGGAACTACCATGATTATTCGTTCCAAACTTGTATATCTATATCTTTTTAGTAGCAAAACTCTAATAGTAATGAGATAAATTATACAGGACTCCTATTATACATTCTTTTTTGAGTTCAGTTTTACATGTTGCTGAAATAGAAGTTAAAATTACTGGTATCAAGCACTTTCTGAAAAATATTTGTAAAAATCCTGAAACTAAGCAATTGTAATACTATGCAGTCACCTTCTGGTCCCAGTTAGTAAAGATATTTATATAAATGAGTCATACA